>NC_056743.1:697213349-697310171 GCF_019279795.1 Protopterus annectens
CACTAATTTTACATAGCAGCAACTGAGAGCTTAATTTTCCCTTTTAAATGCAACGATTGTTTATATACCTAGTTTTTTTTATTATTGATCGATCCTGTATAGGCCGTTTTTTTGCTAATTTTTTTTTCATGCTTCTTGTCCCTTAACTCTTCTGTGGTACATTGTCTGTATCTAACTATCTAGCTGTTTAGATCTTTTCTCCATGACTCCTTTCTTGCACTAATAAGCAGTCTGTTGTAAGACAGCAGAAGGGTTACATCCTGCTTAAATGTCTGACTGCCATTTGGACCTGGAGCAGCTGAAACAAGGATAGTGCAAGAGAGGGTTCTATAATCTAGCCAGAGTGACAAAAAAATCAGAAGAAACTAGCAGAGAAGAGTTTGAGTTACCAACTGTCCCTGTTTATGCTGGACAGTCCCTATTAAGCATTTGTGCCCTGGAAAAACATGAAACATCGGAAATGTCCTGATATTTTAGGACAAAAAAAATTCAAAATTTCCTCTGATTTATACAACACAATTATTCTATATCTGGAACACCTTGGTGTTATGTGAAGTAACATAAACAACTCACATTTACAGCAGTTTGGTAGAAAATGTAATTTTAGTCCTTTGCACTGGTTGAAGGTATGATTTGTCCAGAAAAAAATTATGTTTGCATAAAAAATGTCCTGCTTTGGACATAGAAATGGGAGCAACCCAAGGGATTTGCATCAGTTGAATATAAAAGAAGGAACAGGCTGTAAAACAATGTGTATTGTTGCTGAGAGGTAAAGAAGGACTTTTTGTTTCTTTTAAAAGAAATATTGCTACTGGCCTGTGAAAGTAAATGTTCTACATAGGATTGCCAGCTTTTTTTTTTTTTTTTTTTTACTTTATGCACGTCTCATGAGTGTGCACGTTTGATTAATAGACTGGAAACAACATCTGGGATTATTACCTGGCAGTAAGGATAATGTGCTGATTGCCTAGTACTTACATATGAACATTTGAACCAATGGGCCATGACAAGCATTAGGAAGTGCATAAACTCAGGATGATTCTGTATTCACTGCAACTCTGTGCATGATATGTGCACTATATGGGCTGTGCAGTGGTGCAGCAGTTAGCATTGTCACCTCACAGCAGGAGGTTTTATGGTCTGATTCTTGGCTGGGTGCCTTCTCCACAGATTCTACATGTCCTCCCTGTGTTTGTGTGGGTTTCCTCCCACATTCCAGAGACATGCATTTGGAGTATTTCTCCTGGGGCCTCCACTGAAAATGGGTGGGCATTCCTGGTAAACAAATGTTAAATAAAATAAATTATGTTCGATAGCTCATGGATGGGGTGTGGCAGCAGACAAAGCCTGAATGACACTCCTTGCCATCTGTTCCTTTACCTTTATGGACCTCTGTATGTCCTTGAGTATACTTGGAAGTTGGAAATTGGCAGGTACATGAGATATCAACTACATGGGAAGTATTCCCACATCCAGTGCAATACTAGTATCTGTCCTCACATTGCCATAATGGGGGCCCTGGTGCTGCTATACAACCACTGTAGATGTGTTATCCTTAGAGGTACCTGTGTCCACAGTGTCTCTGACATGCTGACATAGTTTTGACAAACATCCACACTGTGTTCCCAGTCATGTGCATATTTCCACATTGACAATATCATTGGATACTTAAGCAGTATCCACATTAACAGTGATCATTCAATACTCCATCAGCTTGGTTACCTGTGAAAGAATACAAACATTAACAGTAGCTGATAAGGTGTAAAACCAAGTTAATTTTAGCAACTTGCATGCCATGTAAGGTATAAAACAAAATGATCTATACAGTTATTAAAGACCATCTGCACTACAAGCACACCCAGCATATAACCATGTGGCTCCTGCAAAGGAAACACTGGGCATACCACACACAAAAACTGTTGTTCATAGATGTACTGTATATTTATTTGATAAACGTATATGTGTCATAATGAATGGGCTGATTATACAGGGAGGCCTGTAATCTCCAGTTACCCTTAACTATCATCAGATCTGCAAACAGAGATGGATATGGACATCTCAGAGCTAGGCAGTTAGATGAGACATTCGTCAGTTTCATTCAGCTGCCCAAAATTGTCTGTGGTTTTATGTGCTAACCCAATTTCCTGTGCGGCTGTATGAGCATAGTCAGTTATCTGAATGATCGTTCAGTAGCACTGTAGTAAATCCTGCCATTTCCATCAACTACATTTATTTGCTATAGACTTTCATGACTGTTCACACTATTCTGAGGAGGGTCCACCTCAATGGTACATAAGTGAGTGGCAGGAGTAGTGTTGGGACAAAAAAAAGACAAAACAATGAAATATTTGTAGAATCCACTGCTATTTAAGCATTGCAGCTGCACATTTGGCTCATAACCTACAAGCTCCAAGGTGTTTGGCGACATGAGGCAATTACTGCTGTTTTGGCACTTGTTTTTCACAGTTGCATTAAATGAGTGTTTTGTGTTGAATAACTCCACTTTTTTCCTTTTTTTACAGTCTTTAGTTAGAACTGCTGAACTCCACACAGCAGCACCTAGCAATAATGGGTACAGGCGCCAATATCTTGCAGTGTAATTCCCACTTGTAACCTTTGTAGATGATGATCTCTTGCAGTGTAAGTTTCCCTTAAAATACCCTGTCTAGACAAATTATTTTAACTACTAGAGCATCAAGTCTGCGAATAGCTGAGTGTTGCTAATCAAGTTCCTTGTATTATTGACCTATTCAATATTTCAATTTCTCATACTCCTCCCTAGTATATCAGCAACCATTGAAATGCACTTTCCATGTCTATTTGTGGCCAGTCTGGTTGAGACAGGTATTCTGAGGCACAGTAGTAATTGCCTCATGTACACTGACAACCCACTTATAATTAATAAAACAGATAAAGTATGTGACAGGTGTAAATACACTTTAATGCTGGAGCTAAAACTCTCTCATACAATCAAAACTAATCCTATAGAGGTTGTCACTGACACTTGCACCACACCTGCTGCACAGGATAAAGACCCTGCACATAAAACTACTTATGCTGAGGCACTTACAGGTAACCTTCCTAAAGCACTAAGACCTCCTGCACAGCACAATCAAAGAAAATGTCCTCAGCCATCACATAAACACTCCGTTAAAACACCACCCATAGCTACACATAGTAACACTGTATCCAGTGTCTCCACTGCTAAGTCCTTAAGGCAAGCCAGCACTCAGCTAAATTTCCTGGTCTTTGGAGATTCTATAGTGGGGCATACTGAAATCCTCATCAACAGACTGAGTAAGGAGAGAGGCATGGTTAGCTGCCTGTCCGGAGCTAGGATCCATCAAGTCACACAGGCGCTCAGGTCATTGAAGCACAGGTACCAGTATGACTCTGTCATAGTTCTTGTGGGTGTTAATGACCTGAGACATATCTCCCTTGACTATATGAAGCGAGACATGACCGAGCTCACTGACTATGTGTCTCAGGCAGGTAGGAGCCAAGCACTGAGCAACATACTTTCTTCTCTAAGGATGATACCATGTTATCAACAGAAAATGATTGATTTTAACAATTGGCTTAACTTCTGGTATCAATCCAAGGGGGTACATTATTTGATGACCTGGGAGGACATGGTTGACAGACTGGTCTGCACTTATCCCCTTTAGGCTTCTGCATATTGGCAAAGACCTTTTCCACCTCCATAGTTCATTTTTTTGGGCAATACAAACTGATAAATCTCCTGAATGAACCAAATCTGTGAAGGAATATATGTAGGTGGTACTGATCAATGCTGGAAAATCTTAACAAGAAACTCTACTCCATGCAAGCCTTCTTCTCCCTGGAGAGTGGAGACATGGATTTAAATTGCAGAGAGTACCCTGGTAGTTCAAGGACCAGTTACTGTACATGAGGGAACCAAAGGTGGAGGATTCTCAGTCTATATTAAAAAGAACCTCAGATTCAGACTGGTAAAATTTATGATGTACTGGAACTCACACATGTGCAATCCTCCATAAACACGGTCTTGTACCATATGCTTACAACCAATAGGTCCTACTCCATATCTCAGGAAAATCATGCTACCTATCTTGATATACTTGAGTCCCTCACTGTTCAACTCAATACAATCTTCACAGAGATCTCAAATACCCCCCTACAGATTGGGAATCTTCATAGAATCATAGGAAGTTACTAAGCTAATGGCCCTAGGGCCTTTACAAGCTCAACCAAGTTCTACCCTTGTTTCCATGATCAACACCTATTGCCCCTCTCCAAGAGAGACACAGGTGGAACCTTGGGGGTGAATTTCTGGTTACCCATACAATCATCCAGATTGCGTTTGAAGAGGCCAATGAGGTGCTCTGTTTGACATGAAGTGGGAGTCTGTTCCAAAGGTGTGGTAAACTCTGGGAGACAATTCTGTCCCTCCAGCAGGTTCTATTAATGTCAGATGCCAGGTTAAGGTCTTTAGAGTGAGTAACCTGTGTGCCATCTGACTTGCGGATACGCAGTATTTCCAACAGAGCAAGATCAGAGATTGCCTTACATGCAAGGCAGAGATCGCTTCTGAGTAGTCTGTATGAAACAGAATAAAGTGACAGTGGTTTCAGGTGATCCACATAGGACAGATGTTGAAGACCTTGAATTTTCCTTGTGAGGAACCTTTGTGGTCTCTCCAATTGCTGCAGGTGCTTGGAAAGGTACATACCAAAAGAGGTGTTGCATTCAATTATTGGCCTGATGAGGGAAGAGTACGGGGAGGTTATGACTTCTTTTCTTCTGGAGGCAATGCCCTTACTTATGAGATGAGTAATATAGAATGCCCTTCATACCACTGTGGAGACATAGTGATCAAAGGTAAGGTTGCTGTCAACCTGTGTGCCCAGGTGTCTCACCACTGAGTGCGTACTTATGGTGTTGCTATTGATGTGCTAGTTAGCAGGAACATTGCTCTTAATGAAAGGGATGATGATACATTTTTTTGTATTGAGTTTAAGGCCATGACTTTGGCACCAATCATTTGTTTGCATAAGACCCCTCTTGCAGGATGTGACATTGTTTGAAGATTCTATGACTACTCCCAGTTTGTAGTCATCAGCAAACTATGTTAGCCACAGACCTTTAGTTTTTGCTTGTATTCCAGGGAAATAGATTCTGAACAGTAAAGGTCCCAGGACTGATCCCTGTAGAACACCACTGGTTACGGGTCTGGTGTTGGAGGTGGCTTCCCCTATTTTGACAATATGAGTTCTATCAGTGAGTCAGTTAGCAACCCACCTAATGATATAAGGGTTGATACCTAGCTGGGTGAGTTTGTCAATGATGCCTAACACTACTAATGCATAAGCCCTGTGATTCCTAAACTTTGTTAACACGAACATCCTGAAACAATTGGTCAATTCTCCTACCAGGGTAAAAGCATCCCTGATCTTGTATTCAGAAATATGGGGGAGTGATGTTGTCCACCCAATGTAATGTTCATCACATCTGACCATAATGCAGTATTACTTGAAATAAAATTTAAACCGAGGACCCAGTGAAATCAAAAGCCTTTAGGAACTATTTCAGGGCTAATCTGTCTCTCTACTAAGCGACAACTTGGCTAAATTCCATGCACTCTCAAGTCCAGTAAACACCATAGCATATGCTGAGCTATCTACAAAATCCCTCTACAGCCATACTTCCAGCTGTGTATACAGAGCTGTATCCACTAATATTAAGAATAAAAAAAACTCAAAAGAGAAGCTGTCCTCGTGGAATTACAATGGCAATCAGTTATACAACAAAAGAAAAAAATATTAGCCAAGTGTAGGAGGAACAAAGCCCAACATACTAAAAGCCCCCTGGCCAATCTAAACAGGTAGCTAAGACTTCAAAGGCTAAAGATGAAGACAAAATAGCTTCTCAGGCAAAGGGCAACCACAAAGCTTTATACAGCTGTGTTGGTAACATCAAGGGAAATATGCAACAATGCACAGAACTTATTGCAAATGGCATCACCTATACTTAACTGGAGGCAAGTGCAAACCTTTTGGCTGACAGGTTCTGCTCAAAATTCTCTCCCTACTCAACCTGGCAGTCCAAAGGAAATACTGCATACCACAATCCCCTAAACATTACTAGAGAACAGATCATCAATGAACTTTCCAAGGCCAAAAATACTGTATCAGTGGGCCCCATTAACATCCTGGGTTGCTTATTAAATAGCATGAAACATGACCTCTCTGGTCCATTGAATCCCTTTTCAACTGGAAGCTACAGTCAAGTTTTGTGCCCTTTTCTGCCCAAGGAATGGAAGATGGCTACAATTATTCCCCTGCATAAAGGAGGTCCAACCTGTAACTACAGGCCAATAAGTCTAACTAACCTCATATGTAAGGCCATGGAAAGGGTCTATATTAGAACACCGAAGTTTCAAAACTTCGAGTGTTGTAATATTGAACCCTATACAATGAAAGTTCAAAACATCAAACATACAGAACAGTGAATTTTTTTCCTAGGGAAAAAAATTGCTGTTTCAAAACACATATGCACAACACAAGCACACCAAACAAACAGCAATCTACACACATACACCTAAACTCTTACACCTAACCCTACACTCAATTATACATACACCACTAACTATCCACTTACCTTAACCCAAACCCTAACCCTAAGGTCCGTCACTATCACACAGTCACCTCACCTGCGCCCTAGCCCTAACTCACCCAACCCGCCCTAACCCTCACATCCACACAACCACACACATCTGACCCCGTGCCCTAACCCACCTAACCCGCCCTAACCCTCACATCCACACAATCGCACACTTACCTGAACCCGACCCGTAACTTTTCACCACAGCGCTGAAAATACTGAAGCAACAGAAACGGACAACCAAATTCTTTCCATAGGAAAACATTTGGTTTTCTGTTTCTTCAATATTTTCAGCATTTGTTGAAAACGGGTCGATATTAGAACGCTTAAAGTTTTGAAACTTCGGTGTTGTAATATAGGCCCCCATGGAAAGAATCATCGTAGACACGATAAACAAGGACATAAGTAACCTGCAAATGCTGGACCCATCACAGTTCGTCTTTGTTAAAGGAAGGTCATGTCTATTAAATCTGGTGGATTTCTCTCTGAAAGCAATGGATGAGGGCAAGACTGTGCACACAGCTTATCTCAACCTTGCTAAGGCTTTGAATACAATATCCCACTCAGGCATTATAGACAAGCTCACTAAATTAGATAGAATCCCTTTTATTAACTTCTGGATAGCCAGCTGGCTCACTGATCCGACCCAGGAGGTCAAAATAGGTGAGACTACCTCCTTAAAGAGGCCAGATACAAGTATAGTCCACCATGGCACAGTACTCGGCCCACTCCGTTTTGTCATTTATTTTTCTGAAGTGAAAGCAAATGCAGAAGCTTTACAGCTGACTGAATTTACAGATGATTGCAAGCTGTGGTTTATCACTGACTCGTCTGCAGGCACTAGCATTCTTCAACAAGGGCTATCACTGACAAACAAATGGTTCCAAAACCATGGTCTTAATCTCAATGCGAAGAAATGTATAATTGTACCCTTTTGGTAGTCAACCATCTAGGCTAATTATCATGTATATAATACACCCCTAAAATTCAACTCAGTGATCAGGGATCTGGGTATGTACATAAACAGTAGTCTTACCATCAACCACCAGATGGCCACAGTGGTGATTAAATCCTTTTATACTCCACGATTTATAAGTAAGGGCACTTCATCTAGGTCCAAAGAGATCATTATCCCACTGTACTCAATCCTTATCAGAACAATCATAGAGTACAATTCTCTCCTCAGTATGTACGTAATCAGCCATATGCAGCAACTAGAGTGACCTTAGAGGTTCCTTACAAAATGAATACAAGGCGTAACAAACCTGCCATATGCAAACCACCTTCAAGCTGTTTCCCTCTTCACGGTCTCCTATAGATTGCTGAGGGGTGATTTATGCCTGGATTACAAGGCATCTGCAAACCCCACACTTATGAATATGCTGCATATTTGTAATTCAAACAATATGAGAAATACAAGGTCTATGGAACTGAATTTTGTCTGTGTCTTACATACAGCATGCTGGGGAGACAGATATGTGTCCCAGAGGCTGTTCCTTCTATGGAATACGCTTTCTATCCATGTGAACCTGAGTTTGACTATTACCCAATTTAAGCACAACCTAGACATAAGCGCAAATAGGAAATTTACACTGGGCATGGCACCCATGTCCTTTATTGACAGATGTAGCTTATAAATGCCTGGCCCTCAATGTCCTTGTCAAAGGAAAAATTAACTTCAGAAAGATCAATACATGGCAGGTTCAGGTTAAGGCACTTTAATCTTGCAGCAAGGAGACAAAAACATGCTAATACAGAGTTTATCTTACTAAAATCAGGAAGTAAAACCATCTTTATACATTTTCTAACAAGACATTGCCTTCCAAGCTGATGTAACAGATCACAAGTTCTAACATCATTACTTCATAGCAGCTGTTTGTCCATGATTTTCTGCTTGTACTATCAATTTTGTGAAAAACTTCCTAAGAAAAACAACATGGCCTTGATGACCACCGGTTAGATACAACTTCCCACTATGTTATGTTACTATTCAAGGTACTATAGTTAATTCGAGCACAAAGCAAGTACAGAATCTTCAAGCAGTCTTTTGTTTGATGTATCTCTTCTTTTCTACAGCTGTGCATGTTCTCATAACACGAACAGGGCTGATTGTTCATATTTAATCACATTGTGGAAAACAGATTGTTCTATTCATTCACTATTCATTCATTTTCCTAACCTAGCAGATAATCACCTGCTTCTCAGTACATTTCCAAAAGGCATAAACATGAATTTTGCTGTGCTAGCAAATACTAGGTCAGAGAGCATCTTGCAATTTCAGAAAGCATACTGCAGTTTGAAAAAGCATCTTATAATTTCATACAGAATTAAGCTGTACATAAAATAGAATGAAATGTGTTAACCCTTTTAGCTTCTAATAAGCACTAAACATATACATTAATGCATATTTTTCTGACATTTCCCCCTGTTAATACTTTTATTCTATTTTCAAAAGCATAAACAGTTGCTTCTTCTCCTAACCTCTTCCATTTTGGATTTGCAGTTAAGAGAGTCATTCAGTTTAAACTTATGAAAGCATTTCACTCTTCAACAGTTCTTCAATTTCAGTACTTTGATATAAAGTTTCAGAAACTGACATGTCTATAAAATCTTTGATTAATTTTTTCATGCAAGGAATACCACAACAAATGCATGCTCCTAATAGGAGTAATCCCACACAAATGGCAATCAGGATGTTCATTAGGATGGAACCCCACCCCCCCAAGCAAGTTCTGGAAAAAGTCCGTCTGAGGGTTTGGGCCTGGTTTGGTCATGGCCGACACTTGGTGGATCACCTCAAGATGATCGTTTATCTCATGCTGGTTGTCAGGAATATACGAACAGCACTCATCTTTGATTAAAGCACACGTACCACCTCTTGCCTCTAGGGTGAAGTCGAGAGCCATGCGGTTTTGAAGCACCACAGTTCTCATAGCGTTTAGTTCATCAGTCACTAATTCGAGAGCAGAAAAAGTTGCATTGCTCATAACTTCGAGAAGTTTGGACAGTTTTCTCAGTTCCCAAATAGATTTTACTGAGCAATATGCAGGGGCTACGCCTGCCCATGATATAATAGTGTCACTCAAGTCCATGTGTGTTAGTTTATCTTTGTTCTTCACGGAATTATGGTTTCTCCATTGTGCTTCGATTCGTCCCATTGGATTCTCGGGTCTCTTGATTGGATTTCCAGGTTTACTGCTGACCTCTCTGACGTTTCGAATTTTCCCTTGAGGCAAAGCTGCAGTATGTCATATGGCCGGAACCAGGTAACCCAAAAAACAACTGCCGGACCAATTCTTAGGTTGCCATTTGTATGCCTTTTTCCCACAAACAAAATAACAATTCTCTACTTTAGTATTGATATATACTTGCCCTGCATGAAACATTTTCTTATCTATGATAGAAAGTTGCTTCAAAAGAACAGGATTATGCTGTATTTCACTAACAGTTTTTGGCATTTTCTCAAAATATGAGTCATAGTTTGCATCACAAATGGTTTCTGCCTTATTAGCCTTAATATAACATTTATAAGAAACAGTCACATTGCAATTGCTCCAACCCACCTGAATAGTGTCATTTTTATAAAAACATACAATTCCTTTTTGTGTAACAGGTAGGTATAATGCTATTTTGTCTTGTGATTTCACAGGTGTAGTATCAAAAATCAAATTTTTCCAGGTCTCATTGATCCCTAGGGGGACAGCAGTCATTAATAATCCCCCATATGCTGTTGGTATAGCTGTGCAAATCCAGCAGTTCGAAACATTAAAAGTCTCAGCATACACATATTTAATTGCTTGGTAAGTGTTAAAGTTTGGATGCCAGTCTATGAGTAACGCATCACGTTTGTTCAGTTTAACTCATGTGGCTGAAAAAAGGAAAGGCCACAGCAAAAAGATCATTGTTACCAGTATAGCTAACAGGATGATCATGCAATTTTTCTGAGGTTGTTCTGTATCCCTGTTTACTCTATACCTGGTAATTTTTGTTCTCGTTGTATAACAGTAACAAGGTTTTTGTCCAGTTCAAAGTTCTTGACCAGTTTGCAGTGCGTCAATTGGATCCAAGACACATGTTCAGCTATCTTGACTGCAGTGGGTGTTGCCAGCAAAACTTGGAACAGTCCTTCCCACTTCGGAGAACTCCAATTTCTTTTCTTCATGACCTTCACCCAGATCCACGACCCTGGTTATACTACTGCTTCTGATGGTCTGGTCTGCTCTTTATCTGAAACAGAATTTAACTGCAGAAGTTGTTTTTTATTCAAAAGTTGCCTCATATACTCTGCAAGTGAACTGTCAGCTTCCTGGTCTGCAGGCATGAGAGGTTTCCACTGAGGTATATAATATGTCCTCCCGAACAGTATTTCAAAAGGAGTTAACCCCTTTGCATTTGGAACAGTTCTCATGCTCAACAATGCCAGAGGCAGACAGTGCACCCAGTTCTTCTGTGTGTCGCTAATCAATTTCCTAAGTTTGTTTTTCAAAACCCCATTATGCCTCTCTACTAATCCTGCAGATTGGGGGTGGTATGCACAATGGTTCTTTAAAGAAATTCCAAAATATCGACTCAGCTGTTGTATGGTTTGATTCACAAAATGTGTGCCATTGTCACTGTAGATCTTTTCCGGTATGCCAAATCTAGGAATAATTTCTTTAACGAGGACTTTTGCAACAGTAGCTGCATCTGGATTTTTGGTCGGAAAAGCCTCCACCCATTTGGAAAACATATCTATAATGACAAGACAGTACTTTTTATTTTCACATTTGTTTAGTTCTATGAAATCCATACAAATAGTATGGAAGGGGTACGGTGGTGTAGGGAAACTCCCTTGCTTAGGCTTCAGTGCCCCCTGTGCATGATGCCTGTTACAAACATGGCATGCTGCACAAACTTTTTTTGTGTAGTTTGTAAATCCATACGTTGTAAACATTCGATTCACTAACTGTACCATCCCCCCTGTTGAGACATGGCACTGCCCATGGCTCAACAAAGCTGCATATCTAAACAAGTTAGAAGGCAAAATCGGTTTACTTTCCTTGGAGAAGTACAGCCCCTTCTCAAGAATTGCTCCTCGTTTTACCCATTTCTGTTTCTCTATGTTCGTAGTAAGTGTCTGCATTGTTTTTAACATTTCTAAATCTAAAATCTCAGAAGGTTGTAATTCCTCACTCAAAAGAAAAACTTCTGAAGCTGTAGCTGCCTGCTTTGCAGCTGTGTCAGCTCTCGCATTACCTTTTGAAATCCTATCCTGTTGCTTGGTATGAGCTACGCATTTACAAATAGCTACTTTCTGAGGTAACAGAATAGATTCTAACAAATCCAAAATAAACTGCGCATGATTAATCGGTTTGCCAGTAGATGTTATCATTCCTCTATTTTTCCACTGTTGCACAAAAACATGTACAGTAGAAAAAGCGTACTGGCTATCAGTAAAAATATTTACACATTTACCCTTTGCTAAGGTACATGCTCGTGTCAAGGCAATCAATTCTGCTGCTTGTGCAGATAAGTTGTGTGGTAAAGACTTTGCTTCTAAAATCTCAGTATCAGAAACTACTGCATACCCTATTAGGTTCCGCCCTGTAGGACCCTTTTTACATGAGCCGTCCACATAGTATGTCACCTCAGCATCATCCAAGGGAACATCCGTGAGATCTTATCTAGGTAGTGTGTTTTGCTCAATCTTCTGCAGGCAGCAGTGTGGTATGCCATCTGCAGTGGTTGGGAGCAAGGTTGACGGATTCAAAGTTGTGCATCGTTCAATTGTCATATGAGGTTGGCTTAACAGTATAGTCATACAGGAAAGATGTCTAGCAGGAGAAAGATATGCTACTTTTTCTTGCAGTAAAATAATCGCGACTGCATGAGGCACTCTCAATGTGAGAGGGTGGAACAACACTACTGAGGCTGAAGCCTGTACTGCCTTTGCAGTTGCGACTACTGCTTGTACACAGTGGGGCAAGGATCGCGCCACTGGGTCTAGCTATGATGAATAGTAAGCTATGGGGCGTTGCTTGTCCCCATGTTGCTATGTTAGCACTGATGTCATATAGCCTTGTTTACAATCTACAGTTTGGAAAAATCATTTATGATAGTTCGGTAATCCTAAAACTAATGAAGATGCTATCAATTGCTTCAGTTTGCAGAAAGCTGATTCTGCTTCTGGTGTCCATTGTAATAAATCTTGTGCTGCCATAGGTTTCTTGTATATCAAGTTGGTCAGTGGAGCAGACTCCAAGGCATAGTTTGGAATCCAACTCCAACAAAAATTAGTCATACCTAGGAAGGACATCATTTCCTTCTTGGTAGTCAGTTTGGGTGCTTGTAAAATTGCTATTTTCCTGTCTTCATCTAATATTCTGCCTTCTTTGGATATTACATATGCCAGGTATTTAACCTGCTTTTTCCAAAGCTGCAGTTTGTTTTTGTTTACTTTGTGTCCTTGAGTGGCTAGAAATTGTAGTAATGCTATGGTATCTTCTCTGCATTCTTGCTGGGTGGGGGCTGCCAGCAGAATGTCGTCTACATAAAGTAAAATCTGGCTGCCTCTTGGTGGGATAAATCCTGCCAAGTTACTTGCCATTTCCTGTGTGAATATTGTTGGGCTCTCACAATATCCCTGTGGTAGTCGCGTGTATGTATACCTTTTCCCCTGAAATGTAAATGCAAACCAATGTTGGCTGTCAGGGTGTATCGGTATTGAGAAAAACGCATTGCTAATATCTACCACAGAAAAATACTTCTGTTGAGGTTTTAAATCATTCAATAAGGTGTGTGGATCTGGCACCGTAGGTGCTCTAGCTATTACTGCGTCATTTACAGCTTGTAAATCTTGGACCATACGCCATTCTCCATTTGCTTTTCTAACAGGAAATAAGGGTGTATTACATGGTGAATCGGGAGATTCTACCAGTACTCCTTAAGTAAAGCTGCTATTATAGGTTTGATTCCTACCTCTGCATCTTTTCTTAAAGGATATTGTCTCTTATGTGGTCTGAATGCTGATTTTGGCGTGATAGTAACTGGTCCCGCTGTACAAATAAGTCCTACATCTGATTTTCCTGTTGACCAGAGAGTTTCTAGTATGCCTCGTAAGGCTTTTTCTTCTTCCTCTATTAAGAGTGCTACTCAGCTGTCCTCACTTGCCTGCAAGTGCACAGCTGGGTGGGTCTGTGTTATCCAATTCAACTTCTGCTTTTGTACTCCCTGTTCTGACAGTTCTAATTCTGTCCTCTTTTCCCACCTTGTGATTTTTTCTCCTAGGTCTGCCCACTTCACATTCTTGTTCTTAGTTAAACTGACATGTGGTAGTCTATTAGATTTATAAAGTGCTAGGAATTCCTGGGGCAATGAACAGCTAACTACACTGTTCCCTTCTGTGTCCCAGTACAGATTACGCAATACTAATCTGTTAGCATGGTTTCTAAACAGTTCTTGCTCATATTCTTTATCAGGTCCTGGTGTGCTACAGTAATATAGAGTACAATGAAACAAATGCTGTTTATCAGTGTCAAGGGAGGGGCACTTACTGATGGCTACGTTCATCAGTTCTTCAGTTACTGCCCCTGGACCAGTCGTAACCTAGTCCTGGCTGTACAAATAAAATGTTTCACACTCTGGTCGCACTACAAAAGTATCCATTTGTCGCTGTGCTTCCATACCCTGTATGGTTGGAACTACTGCTATGCCAAATATCTGCATAAGGACTCTGCCCAAAAGATTTACTGGGCATTTTAAAGAAACAACAATTTTGCTCTTCTGGGTCATCCCTGAAACAGGGTCAGTTATTGCTATGTTATGGGAGAGTGGCTCCCGATACAACTGTCCATTAGCTGCTTTCACTAATATATAATCAAGTGATTCTGAATTTTCTGGTAGTTTGGAAGGATGTATCAGGGTTCAGGATGCCCCTGAGTCACACAGAAATTTAACTTCCCTCCCCTCTACCAGAAGTGTAACTTTCTGGTTTTGTGTCTGCTAAGTAGAGCTCTAGGCTCAATAATGCTAAATCCAAAATTTCATTTTCTTCATTATCTGTGATTTCTTGCAAGTCCTCTATTTCTTCTATCACATCCTTTGCTCCCTCTATCACATTCACATTTGTCTCTCCTTGGTTATTTCTTTCTAGTGATTCCTGACTACCATATAGTCAGTCCTCCCCCTCCTTATCTTCCGTGGCTACCTTCTTAATTTGCTTGCAATCCCTTGCCAAATGTCCCTTTTTCCCGCATTTAAAACCTTCACCCCTTTTCTTTCTCTCTTCAAACTCCTCTGATCGCTTATCAGATTGTTTGTTTCCCTGGGCATTTTTCTTGCCCTTTTTCCCGGACTGTACTACAAAGACTTCCGCTCCATCTTCTACTGCAAATACTTGGGTTTTCTTTTTCTTTTTGCTATTAAAATGCCTTTTGGCATGTCTTGCGTATTCAAGTAATGACTGTAATCTACTTGTACGGTGATCTACCATGTGCTTTGTAATAAAACTACAAATGGGTGCAATACTACCTTTCAAAAATGCATTCTTTAGTTGCTGCTCATATGGGGAATCGTGTTTGGTCTTCAGGTACCTGCATTCCACAATGGTTATTAAAACATTCTAATAATCTAGCATAATATCTATCAACAGTTTCACCTTCTTGTTGGATGCATTGATTAATGCAAGTCCAGTCAGCTCTAGGCTTCCATTTCTCAGAGATTCGGTCTGTCAGACCTTTCACTCTGTTATCCAGCTCTGCGTTACTATGTGGGAGTGGCTTATGTTCTGCGTCATGGGGATTCCAGTTGCCACTAATCATGTGCCAATCTGGACCTACGATTTGTCTGACTACTTTCTCTACTTCTTCTCCATTTAAATGGTAATATAACCTCATGCCCTGTAAGTCTTCTAAGAATTTTCTAAAATTAGCTTTTGGATGGGGAATTCCCTCTGTGGCTTTCCGGATGTCCTCCGGTGTCCACGGTCTATATACCAGAATAGTTGGGTCCTGCCCTTCCT
The DNA here is from genome assembly GCF_019279795.1 of Protopterus annectens. Lineage (NCBI taxonomy): Eukaryota > Metazoa > Chordata > Ceratodontiformes > Protopteridae > Protopterus > Protopterus annectens. Next base: position 697,228,990 of record NC_056743.1, read on the forward strand.
GCTCTGCCTGAGGATTTGGTACTTCTATGAGCGGACATATCTCTTCTTCGCTCATAGCCCGTGAATTTCCATTCATTTGGTAAAACTCCATATCCCCCCTTGTTTTACGTGTTCGAGACATAGTCTCAACAGGATCTCTGACAAATGGTTTTGGTTTCACAGGGACAGTTGGGTATAGCGGAGGTGGATCAGTCTGTCCACTTGCTTCATATTCTGGTAAGGGAAGCGGAGGGGGTGGAGGGGCCGATGCTATTACCAAGTTATTGTCTTCTTTATCTAAAAACACTGCTTTTGAATTTTTAATCTTTTGTTCCCTGCGGTTTGCTTCCTCAAGCCACCTGTGTGACTGGGGAATGCCTAATAGATGTTGCTTTTTTACCTGACCTTTTGCGTTGGTTTTAAGCTGTTTGACAAGTTTGATAAGTGAAGGTTTTTCTAGTTTGCCATCAAATTTGTATTTATTAACCCATTTTGTATAGTACCTACCATTGTCGGCACGTTGTAATTGCATGTATTTCGCGTCTTCGGTTAATGGTGGATCTCAGGATCTTTTTTGTGCACTTATTTCCCATGTTGTCTTAACTTAGTTAGAAAATGTTACATAACCCTTATCACGTGGTACCACAATTTCTCTTTTTCACAGTTTATCTAGAATAACTGCCTACCTATCCTGTTTCCCTGATCTATGACAAGACAGCAATCTTTTTTGTCCCTGATTTGTACAACGCAAATCTCCCTGACAAAAACAAATACAGTAACAAGTCTCTGATCTAAAACAGAGAAAAGGTAAATTCCTCCTTACCTGAGCCTCCGTGATTGACCGTCTCACTGATGGAACCGTTAACGCATCCTCCAATCGCAGATCAGAAACAGTGGCTGGCCTCTTTTGAACAACAATTCAGTCGGAGGTCTTTCAGAGCAGAAGAACCGATGTGGTCTCTTCCCCGTACGGTTTCATGCCACCGGGCTCATCTGACCTGAGCTAGAGCGAGAGTTTCCGGTCCGAAGGACCAATCTGTCAAAGGAAAAATTAACTTCAAAAAGATCAATACACGGCAGGTTCAGGTTAAGGTACTTTAATCTTGCAGCAAGGAGACAAAAACGTGCTAATACAGAGTTTGTCTAACTAAAATCAGGAAGTAAAACCATCTTTATACATTTTCTAACAAGACATTGCCTACCAAGCTGACGTAACAGATCACAAGTTCTAACATCATTACTTCATAGCAGCTGTTTGTCCATGATTTTCTGCTTGTACTATCAATTTTGTGAAAAACTTCCTAAGAAAAACAACGTGGCCTTGATGACCACCGGTTAGATACAACTTCCCACTATGTTATGTTACCATTCAAGGTACTATGGCTAATTCGAGCACAAAGCAAGTACAGAATCTTCAAGCAGTCTTTTGTTTGATGTATCTCTTCTTTTCTGCAGCTGTGCATGTTCTCATAACATGAACAGGGCTGCTTGTTCATATTTAATCACATTATAGAAAACAGTATTGTTCTATTCATTCACTATTCATTCATTTTTCTGACCCAGCAGATAATCACCTGCTTCTCAGTACATTTCCAAAAGGCATAAACATGAATTTTGCTGTGCTAGCAAATACTAGGTCAGAGAGCATCTTGCAATTTCAGAAAGCATACTGCAGTTTGAAAAAGCATCTTATAATTTTATACAGAATTAAGCTGTACATAAAATAGAATGAAATGTGTTAACCCTTTTAGCTTCTAATAAGCACTAAACATATACATTAATGCATATTTTTCTGACATTCCTGTTTGGATACAGGACATCATTATTCTTTCCAGAAATCTTGGCTAGGCTTAGAAAGAGCTGATGCGTCCTTAGCTTAGTAACAATCTATGAATCCGTAAAATAATAATGCACATTGCTAGTGACATTGTAATTTTGGAGTAGAGCTGAGACAAAAATCAAGATACAGCAACAAAATGTATGCAGTAACCAGCTTTTAAAACTGAACTATTAAAAAAAAGAAAGCCAGCTGATACAATAAATTAATAAATACATAAACAATGGCCAGTAAGGAATTTCTGCTGCTTGCTGCTGTCAGAAACTAACAAAGCAAGCCATTACATATACTTCTGCACAAATACACACACACACACACACACACACACACACACACACACACACACCCTCCACACACACAGATTCCCACAAGTTACACAGACACCTTAAACTTCACCTACCTGATTGCTAAGAAATCCACTGGTTGGTGAGGATGTCTAAATATGTCTTTTTAAAGTTGTATATGGCTAAGCATGTTATAATCCTCATGATCACATACTTTGTATTTTTCTATGATTCTGTACAAAATATTTCAAGCTCAATGCAACAAGATGCATAAACAACAATCTATTAAACACTCCCATGCACAAGTATTGAAATGTATGTATGCACAAGCATGCAAGCACACACACACACACACACACACAGACACACACACACACACACACACACACACACACACACACACACACACAGAGCAGTATAGCAATTATAGTGATTTTAATGACTGTGTACACTCCAAATGTCTAATTCTGATCAAAGTAATTAATAAATACATAAATAACACTCATAGGTTGGCAATAAGTTTTAACTGTGTCCTCTTAAAGGTATTTCTTTCTAAAAATCTGCTTTGTTAAAATTACCTAATAGGCCTCAGGGTCAAAAACAGCTTCACTGAGAGTATGGCTTAGTTTGCATTTTTCCCCAACCCTCACTTTTGCTCTTGTGTTTTTAAAAAGCCAGTGTCACTGTTTTTCTTATTATTATTGGCAGTTGTATAAGCTATTTCAGTACTGTGTATGATGAACCATAATACTGAGTGCCCACTCAGCCAACCAGTATTGTTTTTGAGTAATCACCCTCACTATAATTTTTTTTTTTACATTTTATTGCATTTTCTTTCAGAATTTGCTATCACCATGGTGAAGCCATGGAACGTATCATCATGGAACTTATAAAGAAAGATACTGGTAATCTCCAAACTCTGGACCCAACCCAGTTCAGGTTTGTGAAAGGCAGATCATGTCTCCTAAACCTGATGGACTTCTTTGAAGCAGTCACCAAAGCCGTAGACGAGGTTAAGGTGGTTCACACAGCCTATCTAGATCTTGCCAAGGCTTTTGACACCATCCCCCACTCTGGAATTATAGACAAATTCACGAAACTAGGTATAAATCCCTATGTCACAAGATGGATTGCCAGCTGGCTCACTGACAGAACCTACACTGTGAAAGTAGCAGACTCCAAATCCGACTTCAGACCAGTGACAAGTGGAGTACCACAGGGTTCAGTCCTGGGTCCCCTCCTGTTTGTATCTACTTCTCTGAAGTACAGGCTAACACAGAAGGTCTTTGGCTAATGAAGTTTGCAGATGACTGCAAACTAGGAGCCATAATCGAAACTCCTAACGATGTGGACATCCTACAAAAGGGCCTCACTGAGACAGATGCCTGGTGTCAAAGCAATGGCCTCAAGCTCAATGCCAAAAAGTGCATTGTCATCCCCTTTGGTAAAAACTCTGTACCCATGAACTACAACATAGCCAGTAGTATACTTAACACCAAAAGTGTGATAAGAGACCTTGGGAAACAGGTGGACAGTAGTCTCTCCTTTGATAATCACATTGCCACAGTAGTCAGGAAATCCTTCTATGTGGCACACCTCATCACAAAAGGTTTTTCATCCAGAAAAAAAGAGGTCATTGTTCCCCTCTACTCATCACTCATTAGACCCATTATAGAGTACAATGCCCCTTTTGGTATGTACCTCACAAGACATCTACAACAACTGGAAAGGCCGCAGAAATACCTCACAAAGAGGATTACTGGCCTCAAACAGATGCCCTATGCAGACCGTCTTAAAAAACTCCAGCTTTACTCTGTCACATATCACCTTCTCAGAGGTGATCTCTGCCTAACATACAAAGCTATGTCAAACACAAAGCTGTTGGACATGCTCCATTTAAAGAAATCCCAATCCTTCCGAGCTGCATGCTCTAGGGACCTAAACCTTGTCACCACAATAAACAGAACATGCCGGAGGGATAGAGTCCTGTCCCAGAGACTTCCCATACTCTGGAATAAACTACCTATCTATATCAAACAAAGCTCCTCATTAGCACTCTTCAAGAAAAATCTTGAAGATTGGATGGGAAATAGGAAATTCACCCAAGGGAATCACTTCTGTGGCTCTGCTCGACAGTGGCACAGGAAATAATTTTCTTGGGTGGCAAAAGCCAGGGTACCTTTTTGGCTGAGCTTGTATAGGCCCCAGGGCCGATAGCCTAGTACCTACCTATGAACCTGTACATTTACACAGGCTTTTCATGTGTATTGATTTATTGTCTATTTTCATGAAAAAGCTATTTGCTCTGTTCTTTATCTTAACTGGTGTTGCAGTTTTGTGTCTAGTGTCTTAGCAGTCAAAGTGTTTTTTTAGGTATCACCCAGTCTTAGGATTTTAAGGCAGTGCAGTACCCTTTTTACATACACCTTTATTAAATTATCACTTGTGACACAGGCAAATTTACATTCATATAAAAGTAATCACAGTATAATTAACATAACAAACATTTTACTTCATTTAACCTAAGCAACATTACATAATATAAATTACTACCCTTTTTTTAAACAAGAAACAACTTTATTAAACCATTAAAAATAATAAAATCCAAAAACGGCAGCTCAACAGGGAAATCAGTCCCGAAAGGATGTAAAAACAGTACAATGAGACAAATAAGAGCATTAAAAATCATCCACGGGGCACGCCACAGCTCTTAAACACAAAATGTCAGTCACAGCAGATGCAAATCTGTAGATTCTTAAACGAAAAACGAAAAAATAAATAAATGTAGCTTCAGCTTAAACTGATATAATTTTATTGTGCACAGTGAGCGCTTTCACCTCTAGGGCTTCATCAGACTTTGTAAAACAATGAACATCTCAATCTTAAATACCTTTGTGCTCATTAAAAATTCATTACATCATATCCTGCTAAAACACTAATAAAAAAAAAATTTTTAAGCTATAAAAATACATTTTAATAAATATAGGTACATAAAATTCAGTCTATCATATATGAGAGGTTCATAACATTAGACATTACTATAAACTATATATATATATATATATATATATATATATATATATATATATATATAAGAATTATACATGCTTAAATTGATTTAAACTTTATGTAAAAATATGTATATCGAAAATAAATAATCTATGAATAGCCATATTATAATATAAAATCATTGCTCGTTTATCTGTCTTTATGTACTTGCAGCCTTCTGTTAGATAAAATAGGTTTTAAAGGAATTTTGTCATTGATACCTGGTGGTCTATCAGCTCTAAATTTAATAATCCATTTTATCTCAATACGTTCTGTGTAATTACAAATATTACCACCTCGAACATTGGGACTGATAACCTATAATACTGTGAACTTAAAATGATGGGAAAAATCTGTCTTAACAACATGTTTAGCTAACGCATTACGTTCATCACCTTGCCTTATATAATAAATGTGTTCCCTAATTCTTTCTTTTAGTTTCCTATTTGTTTTTCCTATATAGAATGCGTTGCATCCCATGCACCGAGCTAAATAAACAACATTCTTTGTATCACAGTTCGCTGACTCTTTTAAAAAATGAACATGGTTTGTGACAGGATGTACAAATGCATTGGTATGGTCAATATATTCACATTGATTACATCTTCTACATGACCTCGTGCACTGATATGCTTCTCTAATATCAAAAATATCATCTTCTTTATCTTTTTTAACATGACAGAGTATCTGTTTAAGGTTCTTCTTATTCTTAAATAAAAATTTTGGTGTTTCACCAACAATATCCCTGCGTTTCATCTAGCATTAACACTCCCCAATGCTTCCTATAAACATCTGTAATTATATCAGTATCTGTACTGTAATATATAGGAATTTTAACCAAATGTGTATTCCAAGGATTCACCACATGTGATTCAAAATTGGTTATGTAATCAGAAAAATAAGGTTTAGCTACAGTTTGTCTAAGGGAGTTGGTGATGGTTATAGCATCATCAATTTCCTTGGCCTTATAACCCCTCTCAAGAAGTCTATTCTTCAAACTGTCAAGCTCTTGAGTGAAGCCTGTTTCCAGCGGATTAAGTCTGGAGGCTCTCATAGTCTATCCCTTGACAACGTTTCTAAAAATATAACTGGGATGCATACTGGTTCTATGTAGTAAAGTGTTCCGAAAACATGTTTTTCTATGTATTCCAGTGTTTACCAGTGCATTTTCAAACTTTTCTAAATTAACATCAAGAAAGGAGATCTTATGTGTCGAATAATTCATAGTAAAATTTAAATACTCTGTTAAAGTATTCAACTGTTCATAAAATCTAACCAAAGATTCCTCATCACCTCTCCATAATAAAAACAAATCATCTACAAACCTTCTATAAAAACAAACAAATTCTTTATAACTGTCTAATTGAAACAGTTTATTTTCTTCCCAGCAAGCCATGACTAAATTAGCATAACTATTAGCACATGGTGTTCCCATGGCTACACCTTCTCGTTGAGACTAGATAGCATCATCAAAGATGAAAACATTATTACTCAACACTGTTTCTAAGAATAGACAAATTAAATCTATATGCTTCAAAGTCATATCTGAATGTAACTGTAAAAAACTATGTATATTTCTTATACCATCTTCATTAGGTATCACTGTAAATAAACTTGTTACATCCAGGGTAACAACAGAAGGGAGCATCTTGATTTAAAGTTTTTAAATAATCATATAAATCAATTAAAAATTGTTTGCTATCTTTTAGTTTCTGAGTCCTGCTATCAACAATGGGTCTTAAAAATATTCTATATAAATAGTTCCTGCCTGAAACAATAGGTCTCATTGGAGGGTGCTCAGAATCTTTGTGCACTTTCGGAAGACCATTAATGATGGGAATCAATGGATAATTAACTTTTAAAAACTTGAACAAATCTAGATCAATGTATCTGCTCATTAAAATGTCATCTAGCATATCAAAAACTTTATAAACTTTAATTTCTACTGTTTGAAAATCAGTGACCTCATAGAAGTCACAATCTTGTAACAAAGTGCGCATACTATCCTTATAATCTTCTGTGTCTAAAATAACCAGAGGACCACCTTTATCGGCTGGCCTTATGATTATTGAAGAATCATTTCTCAATGCATTCAAAGCTTGTCGCTGTTTAAAATTTAAATTTGTCTTTTTCACCCTACAGGCATCTTGCGTCATATTAGAATAGATTTTATGTACATCCTCCTCTACAAGTTTATTAAATACATCCAAATAAGGATTCAGTACAGGTATATATGTACTGGGTGATTTGAACACAGTGTGTGAATTACTACTGAAAACCTTATCCTTAAAATTAATTTTCAATTGAACATTTCGTGTAAATATTCTAGTGTCTGTAATGAGATCAGTTAAATTATTCCTACATGCTGGTATAAAGGAAAGCCCTTTGTTAAGGACGTGTGTTTCATATACAGTTAAAGTTTTATGTGACAAGTTATGTATCAATGATTCTCCATTTTCTCCCACATTCTCTTCAATGTGGGGCTTGTGTGTTCCCCCTCTGACCCTTTTCTTTTCTGTCTGCCCCAGCTGTAGGATCTCTGTCGTTTGGGAGAATATGGTAATGCTATGGGGAAAGGGGTTTGCTCTTTAGTAGAGTTGGAACATGTGCTCCTTGTGGACCAATCTTTCGGTCTAACCGAAGGTTCACAAGCTGGCATTTTGTCACACAAAATCTTATTAATATCTATACTAGAAGATGTATTCATTGTAGACTTATTACTAGCCTCTTTGTGTATAATGACTGAGTCAATGACTGTAGGGCTATTCATACCTTCATTTTGAACATTAGATGGCAACCTGGCATTTTCAACTTGTGTATTAATCTGTTCAGCATTATCAGAATACATAACATTATTAATATCACTAGAAGCATTATTAGGATATTTCTATACAGTATGACTTGTTCTATCTGTTAGATTAGTAGTGCGCACATTCCTAGAACTACTGATATTAGTAGAAACAGTTCTCGGCCAAGTAAAGACATGGCCTGCTGTAAAGTCCTTTGCTTCTCTTAAAATTTTCCTTTTTTTCTGTTCCAGCAACCTTTTCTCAAAAACTTGTACATTGTCCAATACCCGTTCCAGTCCTTGGTCAACGTATTGCTTGGGATATTTATTTACAATGTCATTTTTTAATTCTAAAGTTATACTTCTCAAAACATCCTCTTCAGGACGAAAAAAGTCATTTAGTAGTTTCATATATTTTTTCTAAGTTCTAGGTTCAATTGCTGCCATTTGAACAACAAGTCGGGATAGGTATTACCTGTTGTAGGCATTTTCAAGATGCGCAGTCCGCGTGGTACAATGTTCCTTGCTATGCAAACCTCGAAATGGTAGCGCTGCAATTGCATCCTTTTGAGCTTGGTAAGATTCAGTTCCAAGTTATTTAATGCCTCCATCAACCCGACGAGATATCCGTTATCATCAATATTATCCTCGTTACCTTCTGGAACTACATAAAATGCTAACGGATGCAATTGCAGCGCTACCATTTTGAGGTTTGCATAGCAAGGAACATTGTACCACGCGGACTGCGCAACGAGAAGGTGTAGCCATGGGAACACCATGTGCTAATAGCTATGCTAATTTAGTCATGGCTTGCTGGGAAGAATAAACTGTTTCAATTAGACAGTTATAAATAATTTATTTGTTTTTATAGAAGGTTTGTAGATGATTTGTTTTTATTATGGAGAGGTGATGAGGAATCTTTGGTTAGATTTTATGAACAGTTGAATACTTTAACAGAGTATTTAAATTTTACTATGAATTATTCGACACATAAGATCTCCTTTCTTGATGTTAATTTAGAAAGGTTGGAAAATGGACTGGTAAACACTGGAATACATAGAAAAACATGTTTTCGGAACACTTTACTACATAGAACCAGTATGCATCCCAGTTATATTTTTAGAAACGTTGTCAAGGGACAGACTATGAGAGCCTCCAGACTTAATCCGCTGGAAACAGGCTTCACTCAAGAGCTTGACAGTTTGAAGAAAAGACTTCTTGAGAGGGGTTATAAGGCCAAGGAAACTGATGATGCTATAACCATCACCAACTCCCTTAGACAAACTGTAGCTAAACCTTATTTTTCTGATTACATAACCAGTTTTGAATCACATGTGGTGAATCCTTGGAATACACATTTGGTTAAAATTCCTATATATTACAGTACAGATACTGATATAATTACAGATGTTTATAGGAAGCATTGGGGAGTGTTAATTCTAGATGAAAACGTAAGGGATATTGTTGGTGAAACACCAAAATTTTTGTTTAAGAATAAGAAGAATCTTAAACAGATACTCTGTCATGTTAAAAAAGATAAAGAAGATGATATTTTTGATATTAGAGAAGCATATCAGTGCACGAGGCCATGTAGAAGATGTAATCAATGTGAATATATTGACCATACCAATGCATTTGTACATCCTGTCCCAAACCATGTTCATTTTTTAAAAGAGTCAGTGAACTGTGATATAAAGAATGTTGTTTAGTTAGCTCGGTGCATGGGATTCAACGCGTTCTATATAGGAAAAACAAATAGGAAACTAAAAGAAAGAATTAGGGAACACATTTATTATATAAGGCAAGGTGATGAATGCAATGCGTTAGCTAAACATGTTGTTAAGACAGATTTTTCCCATCATTTTAAATTCACAGTATTACAGGTTATCAGTCCCAATGTTTGAGGTGGTAATATTTGTAATTACACAGAACGTATTGAGATAAAATGGATTATTAAATTTAGAGCTGATAGACCACCAGGTATCAATGACAAAATTCCTTTAAAACCTATTTTATCTAACAGAAGGCTGCAAGTACATAAAGACAGATAAACGAGCAATGATTTTATATTATAATATGGCTATTCATAGATTACTTATTTTCGATATACATATTTTTACATAAAGTTTAAATCAATTTAAGCGTGTATAATTCTTATATATATATATATAGTTTATAGTAATGTCTAATGTTATGAACCTCTCATATATGATAGACTGAATTTTATGTACCTATATTTATTAAAATGTATTCTTATAGCTCAAAAACATTTTTTTTTTATTAGTGTTTTAGCAGGATATGATGTAATGAATTTTTAATGAGCACAAAGGTATTTAAGATTGAGATGTTCATTGTTTTACAAAGTCTGATGAAGCCCTAGAGGTGAAAGTGCTCACTGTGCACAATAAAATTATATCAGTTTAAGCTGAAGCTACGTTTATTTTTTCATTTTTCATTTAAGAATCTACAGATTTGCATCTGCTGTGACTGACATTTTGTGTCTAAGAGCCGTGGTGTGCCCTGTGGATGATTTTTAATACTCTATTTGTTTTATTAAACCATTACTTACTACCTAGGCAATCATGCATTTACATAAATGAAAACAAACCACACTGACACAATCTTAGTTGCAAGCATTTTACACCACAAACCATACTGACACACTCCCAGTTGTCAGCAGTAAAAGTGTTGAGCTTATAGCAAATTAATTGCATTTTTCCTGCATTTATTAACTGGGAAGGTCCGACTTGGAATTAGCTAATTTTCAGAAGAGGCCCAGGGAGAAACACTCTAGATGCATGTCTTTGTAATATGGGAGGAAACTGGAGCACCCAGAGGAAACCCACACAAATGCAGGAAGGACATGCAGACTCTGCACAGAAAGCACCTCAGCCGGGAATCAAACTGGACAACCTCTTGCTGTGAGGCAACAATACAAACCACTATACCACTGTGCCATGGTATTGCTCTTTTTTTCATGAAAAAGTTGGTGCTCTGCATTTTTAGCATAGCTGGTGGTACAGTTTTGTGCCTGGAGCCTCAGCAATGAGAATGTTGGGTTTATAGCAAATTCTGTGCATTTTTTATTTAGTTTGTGGACCAGCTTTTAAAGTAAATATTGGTGTTCTAACAGTATCTAAATGACTAGAAGCCTGATGTTTTGAAGTTTAGTACAGTGTGATGTCCCCATGATGGGTCAATGATCAGGGAGCCTGAATCCTAACTCCTGACACAGGAGAGGGATGTTCCCTTGGAATACAAATGAATAGATGGAGTATTTCCAGATGCAGCTCTCTGCACCAAGTACAATTTCCCTAAAGAGCACAAGGACAATACAGCTAGCTTGGTGTCTGGATTTCATTACATCTGTCTCTCTCCAGGCCCCAATAAGGCTTCCCACTAGCACAGCTACAGGGTTAAGTCCTCAGCTGAGCGTCCAAGCCAAGTCCTCCAACACTCTCTCTGTGAAACCAATACTTTGTGTCCCTGCTCCAAGTAGCTGACACACACATAGTGAGATTTGATTTCACACACACACACACACACACACACACACACACACACACACACACACACACACACACACACACACACACACACACCTGGGAAAGGCTGGCACAGATTTACTTGCAGTAACCCCTTCTGCCCAGAGTATGAGGTAGTTATCACTGCCAGCAGACACTCCACAATCAGCTACTCTAAGGCCATTAATAAAGGTTGTCCAATTATACTGTGCAATAGTAATACTAATACAAATGGTAGTACTTTACCAAGACAGCTAGGTCTTCAGGAGTGGTCCATACAGTGCCATTAAATAAATATAATCACTCTCAAAGGTTAAATGCTTTCCATACAGTACCATTAAATAAATATAATCACTCTCAAAGGTTAAATGCTTTCTAAAAGGATCAGCAGCAATGAACGTTTTAAATATATTTAATAATAAATAATAAAAGACCATATATATATTTACAGTAAATCACAGAGTTCCAATCACAGGAAATAATGAAAATAACATTGATGGACAGACTCAGACAAATAAAGAAAAGCAATATACAAACCAAGCGTCACTATTTCTTCCTGACTGAATCTAGGAGAATTACTATTCCCTACTTACTTAATAAAGCAAGGCAGATGATGTGGTGAATGGTCCTTCTTGTTGTCAGGCCCAAGACAGAATACTCAGTACTGAGAGACTTCTCTTTGTAATATCTAAAATTTCCAAGATGGCTGGCAGAATGACCTCATCTGGTTACCTGACTCTAGGTTCTCACACTATTTCCCTCTGAAGATTGAGACAGGATGTTAACATAGATGTGATAACATGCATATCTAAAGTTTTGCTAATGTTTATGGCAGCGCCTAGGGCTTCCCCTCTTTTTACTGAGCAAATGAACAAAGGCTTCTTCCAGACATGCTATCTCCGGTCCTGTTCAGAGCTTTGAGATACGCACTTTCATGGCCCAACAAGTGGTCCAAGCAAAAGTATTTTTCTTAAAGTAAGAAGTAAACTAGCTATTTAACCCCTTCTCTTCCAGTGCTCTTTGCTAACATATATACATACAGTCTCACATGTATATTCATTCACTGTCCAGCAGGACCCACTGTTGATGCATTTTTTAACACTAGCAACTTTACAAACATATTTGATTTTCAAATGCCATACAATTCTACTACATTTGTAACATAAGCATCTGTACAAATCAGTTTGATATTCAAATGCCATACAGTTCTTATACATTTGTAATATAAGCATTTGTGCAAATCAATTTTAGATTCAAATGGACATATCATTCTTTACAGAGCTTCAGCTGGCACTAGCCCATATCATCACATACAGCAGTGGCAGTGATGTGGTTCTCCTCAAAGGGTTCTGTCCCTATTAGCCTCATATCACATCAACCATGTTTTAGATAATGATTTGTTGCATTTATCTGCATTTAAGATGGCAAAGCGCATAGGTTTTCCAGACTAATTGCTGCTCGCTTAATTGCATGAATATTGCTGTACAAGTTTTATCATAGCTATTTGTTGAACTGATTTGTGTTAGGTTTTCACTTTTTGCTAATCTTTGTATGTTTTTATATTACAAAGACTTGGGGTTACTTATATATGGCAGTATAGGGTATCAGGGGTCTGTCTAAGTTGAGAAAGTCACAGGAAGGCTCAAAATGAAGTTGTTTTATTGGCCAGAGGGCTTTGATATTTAGCAGAGCCTTGTATAGATGCAGGCACTTAGAAAGTAAATTTTCCATATAAAACTACCAATGAAACTGTACCTAGTAACTCAGTTGCTCAAAGACCAATTAGTCTGGGCACTAAAGAGCATTGCCCCATGAATCTACTTTTGCACTGCCTAGTTTTTGCTTCTAGTCCTAAAAGCACCCAATCCAGCCCATTATTATCCACCTTGTACCACACTACTGTGGTTCACCTAGAAGGATCTAACATCGTGGATGTCCACTTTCCCAATTTCTCTATTGCCAGTCTGGTGGATATGTGCATCTTTTGACAATGTAGCAGCTATCTCATGTTCACTGACAGCCAACTAATTCTTAGCAAAACCAATACAGTATGCAAAAGATGTAATTACATAATGCCATATGAAGTAAGACATCCACATACAGGCACTCAAAATAATCAGTTTGTCAGTAACACACACACATACATACACACACACACACACACACACACACACACACACACACACACACACACACACGCGCACACACACACACACACACACACACACGCACGCACACACACACGTACACACACACACACACACACACACACACACACAATGCACGGTATGTAAGGGACACACAGACCAACATATACTGTGGCACTAAAAGCAATCTTCATAAACCCCTAAGACTTCCAGGACACTCAACCTGCATCAGTTATCCTCATCAAACTCAAAAGTACTCTACTGAAACAACTCTCAGCACCACATATACAACCACACCTCATGGAGCCTCAATTGCAAAGCCTATAAGGAAAGTCAACACATTACCAAATACTCTAGTCATAGAAGACTCCATTGTGAGAAATACAAATACCTGACCAACCAGGCTGCACAAGGAGAAAATCACAGACAGTTGCCTATCAGAGGTCAGGTTCCACCAAGTCATACACACTCAGGTGATTGAACCACAAGTGTCAGGATGACTTAGTCATAGCCCATATGGGTATATATGACCGGAGATGAAGACAGACATTATTGAGCTATCGGACAATGTGTCCCAGGCTGTTATGAGCCTAGGGCTTAGCAGCATTCTACCTTCAGGATGATGGCACTATATGATAAAGAGATGACAGACTTTAATAAACTGGCTTAGCTTCTTTGTCATTCAAACGAGATGCAATATTTGCTGCAAAGGTAGATGTGGAAACAAATCATGCTGCTTTGCCATGGATGGTCTGCATTTGTAACTCTTCACACCAGCAGGTTGGAACCAATATCAGCTTTATTCACATAAACACTCACTGGTTTAATGCTTTCTTCCCTACTGAAGGGACTTCTTCAGAACAATGCAATTTCCATAACCCAGTCCTTTTATACAAACCACACCCAATTGACTAATTGAATAATTACCAATAACCCAAAAGCACATAAGAAATGTACATAAAATATGCATAAAATACATATTACATTCACATCAAAACATGACATAAAAACTACTTTCTTGTTGTTATGCATTAAAATACATATAATGGCATTAACCACAGTTTATGCCATTACCCTAAAATATGCTTTAATTTTAATACAACATTCAGTTTGGATGCTGAGGCAGTTGCTGGAATCCTTAGGCGTAATTGGGAAATTCTATTATATGATCATCACATTGCACAAAGAGTGGGGTCTGCCCCTGTGATTGTTTACAGAAAGGATAGATCTTTTAAAAATCTGCTTGAGTCCAAGGGATATGAGGATTCGACTGTTTCTTCTAGGAGATGGGGGAATTTTAGATGTGGTATGGGGAATTGCTGTAGAAATAAAGCAGAGACCTCTGAATATTTTAAGTTAAATGGTGAACATTCACAAACAGGGCATTTCAACTGTTGCAGCAAAAATGTGGTATACCTGGCTAAGTAACAGTCATGTCCCGCCTTTTATGTGGGAAAAACCTGTAGACAGTTTAAGCAGAGGTTTAATAAACATCTTTTGGACATAAGAAATTGTAAAATGACCAATGCTTTGAGTAGGCACGTATTTGAAAATAAGGACCACATTTGTAGATTTTCAGTTTTGCAGCAGTTGGTTAAGGATGCTCAGGGGAGGGTGCTTGATGTTCATTTAGACATCTGTGAGCTAAGGTGACAGCACAGGTTAAATGTCACCCAACCACTGGGTATTAACGAAAATGTAAATATTGCTTGTATATTGAAATTAAAGCATATTTTAGGGTAATGGCATAAACTATGGTTAATGCCATTATATGTATTTTAATGCATAACAACAAGAAAGTAGTTTTTATGTCATGTTTTGATGTGACTGTAATATGCATTTAAGCATTTTTATATGCATTTCTTATGTGCTTTTTGGTTGATTGATGATTATTCAATTAGTCAATTGGGTGTGGTTTAGTATAAAAGGACTGGGCTATAGAAATTGCATTGTCATGAAGAAGTCCCTTCAGTAGGGAAGAAAGCGTTAAACTAGTGTGTGCTTATGTGAATAAAGCTGCTATTGGTTCCGACCTGCTGGTGTGAAGAGTTTCTTTTGAATTTAGTATATGGTCTGCATTTGTTCCTGCTAGGCTATGAGATATTGGCTAAACCATTGTTCTCCCCCATAGTGCCTTTTTTTAGGCAATGCCAAATTGACAAACCTTCCTAGTTAGCAAAATCAGTCCAAGAAAATCTAAATGTATTACCTGTCAATGATAACAGCCTAAACAAGAAATTTTAATCCCTCCAAGCTCTTCTCATCTTCGGGAATGTACACATCTGTGCAATTATGAAGAAATGACTTAAAGCTGCTGACAGCACAGCAGCAGTGCAGGGATACAATGAATTACACACATTTAGACCAGCTACTGCACAGGAAGGGACTAAATGTGGAGGTGTCTCAGTCTACATCAAAAACAAACTAATCTTACGGCTGGTCAAACAAGATAATGAGCTTCAGTTTCTCCATCTCCAAATTACCATAGGCAGAGTCCCATATTATATCATATCATAGCAAGCTACAGATTACCCTTTATGAACCACTAAACCCATAGCTCATACTTAGCCCTACTGAAGACACTTACCATTCCATCCAATATCATATTCATGGGGGACATTAACTACCCCTCTATATACTGGGAATCCTACATAACCCCCATACTTGCAGGCCCAGAGATTCCTGTACTTTATAAACATAAGCATCTCAGACCACTATGGGTGCAAACATACTAGATCTCATACTCACAAGTATGGGAGAACACTAACTCTCCCGTATAGTGTGCTCTGTGGTAAGATCAGACCATAAAGCTGTTTCCTTTAAAATAAAAATCAATGCTGTGACCACAGCATACCCTGTAAAGAGTTAGGAACTATTCTAAGGCAAACTATTTAGTATTATGCAATTAACTGACAGAATTTCAAGCCCCTCCAATGCTGGAGAACATAGCTGCCTATTTACAATTATATGTAGAAACCCTGTAAAATCATGATAATAGCTGCATAACGACAGCTGCACCTCCCAGTAACAAGCTCAGAGCAAAGTCAGGAAACAAACTACCCTGGTAGAATCTAAACATAAACAGATTGTACAACAAATGGAAAAATGTCATAGCTAAAACAGCCCAACAAGATAACATCTCTCACACCAGGCTTAAAAAACAATTAAGAGGGCAAATTAAGTCTACCAAAGCCAATTTTGAGGTAAAGATAGGTTTCCAGGCCAGGGACAACCATAAAATTTTCTTTAGCTATGTCTGAAACCTCAAAGGCAGCACACAAAAATGGAGATATGATTGTTAATGGAATCACTTACATGGAGCCAAAAGATATAGCAAATTTGTTGACTGACAAATTCAGCTCCAAATTTACACCCCTCCCCCTGGTTGCCCTCAAGTAATGTCATCAAACATAACCGCTCCCCAACTAAAGCTAGGGAGCTGGTCCTAAACGCACCCTCTAAGGTTAAGAACACTTCATCGATAGGTCCTGATAATATTCCTGGATGACTACTAAACTGTCTGATACATGACCTATCTGGACATCTGGAGTCACTATTTAACCATGTCCTCCAGACAGGCTTTGTGCCACGTGAATGTGGGACAGGAATTTTCATCCCTCTGCACAAGGGTGATCCATTAATGGACCCTGGGAACTAAATACTCATAAGTCAGATTAGTCTCATATCCAAAACACTAGAAAGAGCTATCATGTATATGAATACTAATGACATAGGAAACCTTCAGACACTAGATTCAACCCAGTTTGGCTTTGTCAACGGCAGATCATGCCTACTCACCCTGGTGGAGTTCTTTGAAAAACTCACCAAAGCATTAAATGAAGGCAAAATGGTGCATACAGCCTACTTTGACTTGGCTAAGGCATTTGATACAATACCCCACTCAAGCATTGTAAACAAACTCATGGAATTAAGCATTAACCCATATATTATGTGCTGGATATCCAGATGGCTGGAAGATAGGACCCAGGAAGTTAGGGTAGGGAAACCATCTCCACAAAGATGCTGGTCAAAAGTGGAGTTGTCAGGGATCTGTGTTGAGCTTTCTCCTTTTTGGCATTTACTTCTCAAATGTCAAAGTTAATGTCAAACTAAAGGTCTTTGGCTGACCAAGTTTTCAGATGATTGCTAACTAGGAAGAGATATAGAATCTTCACAAGACACCAACATCATATAGGAAGGACTGACATAGACAAATGACTGGTGCCAAATCTGTGGCTTAATACTCATTGCCTAGAAATGCATAGTTGTACCCTTTGGGAAGTAAGGAAATCATTCTATGTTGCTTAACCTATAAGCAAAAGTATGGCATCTAGGTCCAAGGACATCATTGTTTCCCTGTATTCAGCCCTCAGCAGACCCATCATTGAGTACCTGACTAGGCACATGAAGCAACTTGAATATCCACAGAGGTTCCTCTCAAAAAGTATACAGAGTGTAAACATGTCCAATGCATATTTCCTCAAAGCCCTATCTCTATACTTGGTTTCCTGCAGACTGTTGAGAGGCAATCTGTGTCTGGTATACAACACACCTTAGGATCCCATTCTGATAGACCTTTTTACACATCTGCAAAACCAATAGCATCAGAACTACTCGATCTAGGGGCCTGAACTTTTCTTGTGACATAAATAGGACATGCTGGAGGGACAGGTATATGTCTCTGAAATTTCTCTCCTCTGGAACAGGCTTTCCATCCATGTGATGCAGAATTCTTCACTAACCCTATTCAAGTGTAAATTGGACCAGTGGATGGGAAATCAGAAATTCACCTCAGGTCTAACACCTATTGCTCTAATGGACAGGGACAGTCTGTAAATCATACCCTGACTTACATATACCCCTTAAAGTTACCTGTAAGGCTGAAAACACTTATTCTTATCTGTGGTTCTAATCTTCCAGTCTGTTGAAAGACAGAAGTGGGATTAGTTCCTATTTAAATGTCTGACAGCAGTTTGGAACTAGAGCGGATGAAACAATGATGTTACCAAAGAGGGTTCTGGACTAGAATAAAAAGATTCAGAAAGAAACTTGCAGAGGAGAACAGTTGTGTAAGCTGAATATAAAAGAAGGGACCTGCTGTGAAAGAGTTATTTGTTTATTGTTGCTGAGAGGTAAAAGCCTTTTCTGAAGAAAGAACTATTGTTGCTGTCATGTGAAAGTAAATATTTTGGATTTTCATTTTTTTTTTCTGTATACACACCATCATGAGTTTGTGCAAGTTTAACAGACTGGTAATCACATTTGAGATTATTTCCTATTAGCAAGGTATCAGGCTGAAAAAGTCTAAACTGGGTTTAAAGGACTGAAGAAGTACTGAATCAAGAAATAAATGTTTGCAATAGCTACACCCATTAACTTGGTTCTGAAGATCAGAGTTTGCAAAGTTACACTCTGCATTCTAAAGGGTTAGTTATAGTAAGAGATTGACAAACAAAACTCATTGGGCAGGATTCACAAAGCCTCCGTGTAAGAGATACATGGCTTACACGGAGGCTGCAGTTAAACGGTGTGACGTCAGCATGTCATGCATATGCTGAGGGCATGCTGAATCACACCAAAGGCTAACACGGTCCGTGGAAGACAGTAGGGGGCGTGTCCGTAGACCGAGCCCTGCAAGCAGACACGCCCCCAGAAGATTAAAATTGCCCAAAGTAAACACCCATGACAGAGGCCATGGAAATGTGAATAAACACAATACAACACAACACATGCCCCCACAGACTATGAACATAAAATATATAAATGAACATCTTATATATATTTTTTTAAATCATAAAGATGTTTGCCCGTGAGTGCGCTCGTTTGCGCAGGCGTACCCGTAGCTTAGCCACAGTTAACAGTCAGTGGAAAAGGATATAAGAACTAAATATGCAAAGTACGCCAAGAAGCAATAGCATAGTGGTAGAGACGTCGGCTGAAGAGCAGGCATTCATGGTTCGAGTCCCCACAACACCAATTTTTATTTTTAGTAAAATAAGCACGAAACAAGTCCCTGACAAATATGTACACATATAAAATCATAGTTCATCTAAAATGTAATGAAATAGTCCATTTATTTTGAAGAAATGTGAGATAACAAAATAATAAAAAATGCCAGATGTGCCTATAGCTGAGCTACAGTTTAACAAGGTGAGTGCATCTGGCCGTAGGTGAGCAGTGGTTTAACAGGTGCAAAATGAGTGCCCAAAGTTGAGCAGTGGTTCAACAGGTGCAAAATGAGTGCCCAAAGGTGAGCAGTGGTTCAACAGGTGCAAAATGAGTGCCCGTAGGTGAGCAGTGGTTCAACAGGTGCAAAATGAGTGCCCGTAGGTGAGCAGTGGTTTAACACGCTGAAACTGTGTGCCCCTAGCTGAACTGAGCATAATATGTGTGCTGATAGCCAAATGAGGCGTAAACCAGCGTACCCCGTTTGCGCGGAGCTGCGCACCGCGCCAACAAGCTAACTGATGGGCAACGTTGAGCAAGCCGTATCAAAACTGCCTTTACACAGACACACCCCTCAGCCTGTCTAGACAGTCATAAAAAATAAAAATCAGTGGCTAGGTTCAAACCCAGGATACTATGCACCATAGTCAAGGTACTGAACCACTAAGCCATGACAACAGTACCTATAAATGCAATAATAGCAAATATATAGGAATTAATACAAAGTGGAGCATGACAAAGCAGGTTTTGTGAAGTTGATACAATTCCAAAATGGCCAATCACAGATATGTGCGGAAAAAATGGCATATATAAGCCCCATAGGCGGGAATACACAGCATAAACGATTGTAGAACTGACTTGCAGCCAGAATGACAGGAGTAGGTGAGGGTAGTTGCTTTCGAGCACAGAGGTGGGGCGTTGAGGAGTCCAGATACATGGTCTGGCTCCTAGTCCACAATCATGAGGCCCAACTCATGCAGGGCAAGGTCCTGTGGGGAGCATATAGGGCTGAGGCATGGGACCGGTTGGCTCATGATCTCACCAGTGCCACAGGGATTCCAAGGACTGGTGAGCAGGTTCGTCACCACCATGCGGACCTGAAGAGATGCAAGTAGGACCAATTGAACCTTTGGATCCAGGAGGCCCGCAAATGCCCAACGCCCACTACTGAGTAAGTTACATGTAATTATGTATGTAAGAAATTAAACTAGCTGATATTATGGAGATGTGTATTCCAATATTACTTCATTTATATTACAGCTGCAGGTGTCCGTTCTGAACCGCAGAGCCTATGGCGATAGGCTGGTGCAGTTGCGCCACCAGGCAGGTCAGTAATCCTCTCCCAGTAACTGTAAAGAAATATAAAAGTATGACAGTTAGCAAAAGAGTGCAGTGTAGTCACTAAGTAATAGGATGTGCAAGTAACAAGTGTAAGAGTGTTTGCAAGTATTGCTTGATTACAAAAGTGTGTTGCAGTCTGTAATCCAAACAGAAAAATTAAAATGTCTGAAATAAAGTCTGAAATAAAGATGCCCCACCTGTAATATAATAGTACACAACCTGCAGCAGGCTGAAAAGTACAGCTGCAGAAGATGAGCAAATCACATGTGTGAAATATACCCCTGTTGAAATACTGAAATATGACAGAAGTGAGACTGCTGGAAAGGATTGTAATAATTACAGGTAAAACATGTCAATAAAGCCTAGAAGTAAGTACCATCCTGAATAGTAAAATGAAAACAAGTGAGAGAGTGTGAGAAAGTGTTATGAATCCACCAATAAAGTAGTAATAACCCCTGAATAAAGTATACTGCAGTCAGTACAGAATGAAATGCATGTGAGAAACAAAACCAAACAGCGAAATCTGTTCAAAGTGTTGCTGCAGCTGGAATATGTATCCCAAAATCTGGATATGTTGCTCTCAGTCTGCAATATGCAGATACTATGATTGTCTGACATACCAAACATCCACAGTTGTCTATAGCTATATAAAGCAAATGTAGCAGGATGATGTAGCTGAACAAAGCCAGATATGAATGTGTATGAAGAACAATAAAATGTATATTGATGTAGCAGTAACAGTCCTATCACCAAATTGAAGTAGTTTTCATATAGGAAACTGTGGTTAGAACAGTAGTGTGTATATATGTGCAGCTATTAGAAATGTACAGCATATGTATTGGTATTCGAAGGTGTTAATATTATTTTCTTCACCCCACCCTATAACCACATATAACCCATTCCACGTGAAAATGGTATGTGCAATCACAATTAACACCCCTGGACATTTGTCCTGTTGGGTCATAAATATTTGCATGTCCGTTGATGCATCTGCCCTGTTCATACATCCAAACCTGATGGCCTGTTGCCATCAATCAACCCTGCATGTTGTTGGACTGTGTATTGCTGTTCAAATTATGCATGTGTTATGCTCGCTGTTCAATGGTGTGAATATCTGGGTGTTTGGTTAATGGGAATACTAATGCATGCTGTTACAACTAATTGTGAATGGTATTATATGTTACTAACCCAAACTGTCATGACATAATGCAAAACATAGGACGACAGGAAAGGCGGATTCCAGCGGACCCACCTCTCCCACCTCAGCTGGCGAGTGCACCTGGCACTAGTGCCCAGTCTGGACCCTCCTCCGGTGGCCCTGTGCCACCTGTGGGTGGAAGTGCTGCAGGGGATGGGGCTCGTCCCCCCTCTGCAAGTGTGGCCGGAGGAGAACCACCACTCACCCTCCGTAGCGTCCGGACTGTGGTGCGTAGGGAGATCCAGGACTCTGTTTTTGGGCCCCTACGCCAGCTTGAGGCACAGGTGGCACAACTTACGGGCATGCCTGTTTCCCGGCCTACACAGCCCCCAGCACAGCCCCATCCTGTGCAGTGAAGGAACAGTGGCAACTGCCCATGGGTGGGGATATCAGTTCCACTGTTGCCAACTGTGGGCTCATGGGCTCTGGATATCCAAACCTCCGTCCCCATCAATTGTGCAACCCCCCCCACACATGTTATACACTGCTCCTGTATGCGTTTTGTTTGTCTTGTCTGCTGACCTACCCAACCTACCTCCCCAGCTAAACTGACTTCCTTCACCTGGCATACCACTCTCACCTGAAAAAAAAAAAAAGGGGCACTCTGTACCCACAAAAAAATTACGCCCCATACATAGCTGCCCATTCCGCACACATGTCTGCTGGACATGGAAACTATCAATTACAACTGGCTGTACAACAAGTATTATTGTTGTCCTGACACCTCTCTCAGGGGTGGAAGGTTTCAAATGTCACACCAAATTAGATACATATGCACAGCTGTTGCTGATGAAGAAATGGGCAGCTATGGGCCTTACCTACATCCCTCCTGCAAATCCCAAGCTTGTTTCCCTACTGTCGTACCCTCTTTGTGACCCCTTTTTCACCACTTTCCTGTCTCCCCATTTTCATTTCTTTCAAAGAAAATAGCGTGGGTGTGCTCCAGAGTAAGCACTGTTAAGCAGTTGTAAGCGGGTGTGCGCGGAGCTGAACGCCAGTGCGCATGCGTGAGCTCCGCACAAACCAGCGCTAACCCGGTTACAACTGCTTAAAAGTGCCTTAGTCACTCTGATTGACAGGTCCTGTAGTCAGTTCAAAAGCAAAATAAAATCCCACTGTCAGTCCCAAACCCAGGACCTTGGAAACAGTAGTCTGCATGACCTACCACTAAGTCATAGCTCTTATACAAGAACATTGTGCTAAAATAAATATATCATGTAATAGTAGGAATGAATGTAAAGGGAATATAGGATGTGTAGTACACAAAGCATGTCATTTAGAATTACTGTCAAAACTAGTGGATTTCTATAATAGTAGTGTGTGAACAGAAACAGCCATGCTAGTTGGTAGCTAGTAGGTAATAATGTCAGTTAATGTACATATATAAATGTATGTATATTTACATATATATATATATATATATATATATATATATATATATATATATATATATATATATATATATATATATATAGTTGTAGGTGTCATTGTGCATACACACTTACTACAGGGAACAGGAGAGAGGAATGGAGAAATGTGAATCTACAACACAGCCTGAATCATGAGAGAGATACTAACCTTTACACTCACAGAACAGTGTCCACAGCATACCAGCATGGTCCCCGCCCTTACAATCTGAAAGGGCAATGCCTATCTCACATACCCTTTTATAGCACTGTCCTGAAATCACAGTGAGAACTGCAATCAGTACACAACTGGCTGCATGCAATTAGCAAATGCTGGCTTACAATTGGTGCAGAGGCCATCACATGGACCTATGCAGATACCTACAAAAGCATCCTGTACTAACACTCCACACATGCAATACATTCATTGCACTGTCTGGAAGCAGACAGAGGGAGAGAGACAGACAGAGACAGAGACAGAGAGTGAGAGAAAAAAAAAAAAAAGAAACACGCTACACACTGAGTCTAAGCTGTCAGCAGTGACAGTAGCAAGCTGTGCCAGCAGCAGCAGGAAGCAAAAGTAGTGGTAATGCAACCAGCTGCAACAAACACAGGTAATGTAAAGTAGCAGGTTAATAGTCTGCATACTGTGAACCCTCCAAATGTGTCATAGGTCTGTATCTATAGGTATGTCCATGTGATATGTTGTGTGTACGTAGTTCCACCAAAAGGGTATGACTATACATTACATGTCAGTCAGTGTTAGGCCATGATCCTGGCAGCAGTTGTCTGTGCGTTGCCTTCATCAATGGCTGTAGTGACTGTTTGGAAAGGTCAACCAGGTTCAAAAGGCAGGATCAGCCCCTCACAAAGGCAAACTGGCCGGGAACAAGTGTCTGCAGGTACCCAATATCGCTGTATATGCGTCCCATACTGAATAATTCCATAGCTTAGCAGACCAGGCTGGTTATGCTTATGATGCGGTAGTTCCCAGGGTCAGTAGAGGTGCCTCCTTAGTAGTGTGGGACCACTGTTGCTGTATGCCAGTGTTCAGGTACATATCCTGTAGTACGGCCAAGGTTAAATATCAGTCTTATATGCGGTTGTATGTCCTCTTGGAGTGCACGTAGCACACATCCAGGGATACCATCAGGTCACAGTGATGCTGTGTGTTCTGCTTTGCTGAGGGCAGCCCTCACCTGGACATGTGAGATGATAGGGAGGTTACATTCAGCTGTGATAAGTATTTCTACTTGTGGGGGAGAAGGAGGGGGAATACGTGCACTGAACCTGTCTGCAAGAATGTTGCCAATATCTGTGTGTTCGGTGAATGTTAAGTAGGTGTGTATTAACTCAGAGCATATCTGAGGCGTTTGGTCCATATGTGTAACATAACTGAAGAAGGCCTTGTGGTTATCTATAGTGTTTGTGGCCGTTTCCCTCCCAGAGTAGGCCGTGGCCGTTGTTATGAGAGACCGTAGCATATTACCAGTGCTGACCACAGATGCCTTCCCTTAATGTGAATCTGCTCTGTCCTGCAGTAGCCTCCTGCTATTGTTATACAATCTGCCTCTGGCTGGGGTCCACCGGACAGGATGCCTAACCTTTGTGCATAGGGTCTGGGTTAGAAATGTGTGTGCAAGTTCCATGCAATCTGTGGGATGTCCATGGTAAGCATTTGCAAAGTATGGGTTGTGGCTTCCACTGGCCCAGTGGGCTGCATGGATATCATCTCAGTCCTAACAAGTGAATAACTGTCTAATCACATACATATCAAAGTAGTCTACTGTGCTGGTGGTGGCGGTGGGATATGTATATCCAGGCCGAGTAACTTGTGTCCAGATCACACTAGTGTATGGCGTTCCACATAGAGTACCTTGGTATGAACCCCCAGAGTGAGGTTGTGCATTGGACCTGTCGCAGTGTGCTGACCGATGGGGGATGCTACTATGTTGTATGGAATGTGGCAGGTATTGTTGCACAGGTGTTGGCTGAGCACTGATATCTGGCCATGTACGTGTGTATCCACCATGAGACACACCCATGCAACATATGGGAGTAGTAGTATATCACTACACTTGAGTATCATGTATAGTATGTGTGCCATATATTGCTGACATAGTCTGCTGATATCCTGTTTGTGTTCTCTTCCAGGGAGATGGCGCGTCAGCGTAATCCCGCCTACTCTGCAGCGGAAGATGAGGAGATACACCAGAGCCTGGTGCGGGATTATGACATACTGTTTTCCCGCACCAGCCAGAATCAGCAGGAGAGGGCTGCACTGTGGCAAGACCTTGTCCGTAGGGTAAATGACATTGGCACGCATAATAGGACATATGAGCAGGTACGACATCACTGCAGTGATTTAATCAGAAATGTCCATCAGCGTGTGTCGGATATCCACAGGCAACAGGTTGCCACACTTGAGTATCATGTATAGTATGTGTGCCATATATTGCTGACATAGTCTGCTGATATCCTGTTTGTGTTCTCTTCCAGGGAGATGGTGCGTCAGCGTAATCCCGCCTACTCTGCAGCGGAAGATGAGGAGATACACCAGAGCCTGGTGCGGGATTATGACATACTGTTTTCCCGCACCAGCCAGAATCAGCAGGAGAGGGCTACACTGTGGCAAGACCTTGTCCGTAGGGTAAATGACATTGGCACGCATAATAGGACATATGAGCAGGTACGACATCACTGCAGTGATTTAATCAGAAATGTCCATCAGCGTGTGTCGGATATCCACAGGCAACAGGTTGCCACAGGAGGTGGGGTGGCCACACATCCCCCCTCACCAGACTGGAGGGGCTACTTCTAAGTGCTCTGGCTCCAGCCAACAGCAATACACCTGCATCATGATGGAGGCTGGTTCCACACAGCAGCACGACATGGAGCGTGCAGATAATATGCCATATGTACACTTGACTGTTCTGTACACTGTTAGTTTATGCATGTGTAAGGTGTGTCCGTGGTATGTAGCTGTCAACATAGCATGTAATTGTGCATGTGTGATATTGGCAATATCAGCAGCTGACATGTGAAAGGCAACTGGTGTACTACTGCACTGTATCATATGCAGTATCAATGGCACAGTTGTGCCCACTGACATTAATCTCCTCATTTCTGCAGGCCTCTCCGGTGTTACAGCAAGGCAGGCCATCCATGCTGGTGAGTGTGTTTAACAATACCTATAATAGTCCTGATAGTGCTAGTAATACTAGTGTAACTCAGTAGTGCTCTGTGTGTATACTGCGGGGTGTGCATGTGTGCAGGTGTGCCTGTGTCCACGTGTGCATGTGTGCATGTGTCCACGTGTGCATGTGTGCATGTGTGCCTGTGTCCACGTGTGCATGTGTCCACGTGTGCATGTGTGCCTGTGTCCACGTGTGCATGTGTGCATGTGTCCACGTGTGCATGTATACACGTGTCCACGTGTGCATGTGTGCCTGTGTCCATGTGTGCATGTGTGCATGTGTCCACGTGTGCATGTGTGCATAAGTGCATCACTGGTAACATTGTGTGGACACTGTAAACTGTGTTTCCTGTCTTCCTCTCACAGGTTCTAGTGCTGCTCTGGTGTCCTGCAACAGGGAACCTGAATCTGGTGCCACAGGTACTGGTAATGATGATATCTGGGTAATGGTACAGGAAGGTGTGTCAGGGTCCGCCATTGGTCAGCCAATTGACAGTACACAGCTGTCAACCCCATCATTGTGCACAGTCATCCTGCCAGTACATCCTTTGTCACCATTGTCCCTAGGTGATGGACAGGATACAGTGGGCATTGACCAGGGTAATGTGGTATCTGTGGCACATGCTTCCCCACACAGCAGCCATGGGCAGGGTCCTGCGATGGTACCACACAGACAGTTGCCCATGAGTTCTCGTGGGAGCATCCGTGGGCGTACTGCCTCTGGCAGACGTGCCCAAAGAGGTCTGTCAACCTCAGCTAGTTTTGGGCTGTCATGCAGGCACAGTCGCGTATGGAAAGGTACACCAGACAGGGTCTGAGGGAGCTGAGAGCATGTCGCACAGCCATGACTGACAGTATGCGTGACATCACGGATGCTATCCGTAATTTCACCGATGTCATAGACAGACGTTGTGGGGACATATTACAGCAGTTCCACAACCAAATGTCCATGAGCCAGGGCAATGGTGGGCGGTTGCGGCATCGACGTGGCCATATGCCAGCAACAGCAGCAGCTGGCAGTTGGCGCAGACGATAACAGGCCCGCGCACAGCCCCATAGTGCCAGCAGCAGCCCCAGCAATGCTGGGTCTGTGCTGTCATCGGAACGCCCCAGGAGACCATGTGCACGTGGCTCTGGACAGTCCCAACAGGGACCTGTGTCCAGTCAACACACTCCCGCTTCTGATGACAGTACCCAGTCTGGCTTAGTACCAGATACGGTCCGTAGCACCCCTGCCAGGCACAGGTACCGTGTCCGTGCCCACAGACACTGATCTGTATGACCTGCTAGGTGCAGTCTGTGGCTGTCCACAAACCCCTGTATATGGCAGCCATGAGGTGGAACTGTGTGTGTGCATACACACATGCGAAATGTTAACACCTAGGGCTACCACATACATGCACACACTGCGCCAACAGTGTCCCACCCTGTACTGCTGTCCCTCACCAACACACATACACACACACATGTCAATTGGTGTTATCAGTGGTAGACTCAGGCATACCTAATTCACACCCTGTGCATATGATGAAACTGTGCCACCTCCTGCAATCTCCAACATCAGTGCAGGAACAGGTAAACACGTTGCTGATGCACAGGGTGACTACATAGAAGTGTATTAGTAGTATCATGTTGGTAACAGTACAGTGTGCTGATATGACTGTGTGTATATCCCAGCATGCCTGATGCAGTAACCGTATGACTGTCCTGCATTGTTATCTGCACCCATAGTACGTACCAAAGTGTAACAGCTGCACATTATTGCATACCGGTGGTAAGGATGTCAACAGATAGCCACATACATGGGTAGCACAGGGGGGAAGCTAATGCAAGTACTGATATGCAATGATGGACATGTACAATAATGGTGGCAAGTTGCCCACAACGACTATGCAATGTGGATGTTTGTGCATGTTGATATGTGTGCAGTACCAATGTAATCCAAATCACAATTAACTATGACATAATATCAGTTCTATCATGGGCATCTGCGCTGTGCATTCCTGGGTACATGTTGATAGTGCCTACATATTTGCACTGTTACCTACTGTTAGTGTTACCCCTACTTTGTTGTACAATGGACTACTTCCAGCCCTGCTTACTGTAGCTTTGTTTGCATGCATGTTCGCTTGGGGTTCCCTGGAACACTGCTTCCACCTGCAATGCAGAGTTACAGTGCTTCTGTGGACGCCTAGTGACATCTGCATAGCGCATTTACACGTATGTCAAGTTTACACATGACAGAACGTCACTGTCTGTCCTGTACGCATGCACGTTGCCTGTGACACATTGCACATGTCTTACCTGGCATTTACCCACGTGTGCAGTCATATATGCCAGTGCTATGAAACAGTAGCAGTACACCCACACATACACACCTTCAGTATGTTGTTCCCCATTGGCCCTATGTGTTGGTACTCACCATGGCAATCACACTACTAGGGTAGCATATGCAAAGGTAACCTGTGAATCATCTCTATGGTCCAGTTGTGGTTTATGTGAGTCATGTGGCAATGTCACAGCTGCCACATGTATGCAGTCAACCATCACCCTTGGCCAGGAACGTACAACACATGTGTGGGATGCCACCACATAGCCAATCTGGGGACTGAGCACTCTGAACCCAGTAATGCCATACCCTGTCAGGTGGCATGTCATACTACAGTGACTACAATACCAGTCAGACATAGACATGCACTGACAGCAAGCTGAACACACTGGGGCATACGTGGGGACTCAGAATAGCATCCTGCCTGAGCATCACACACCTCCGCAGCTGGCACACAGGCATATGTTACGTCGGAACAGAGCACATGCCACACATGGCACACACATCCCATGCGCCACACACTCACAGCCTGTAGGGCTACACAACACACCTGCTACAGATGTGTCAGGTACCTCTCATGGCCACTGCAGTGGGGTCCCGCTCAACAGGCTGTACATGGTGAAGGTCACAGTGATATGCCTCTGGGGCACTGTGGTCCACCACAAAACACATGCATACAGGTCAGTCAGAGGCATGGACACATATGACTCAGTCATTGACCATGCCACTATGGGTGACCTGAGACATACCTCCCTGGACTACATGATAGGGAACATAGAAGGGATCTCTCAGCATGTGGCATGGGCCAGTATGATCCTGATCTTGGTTGCAGTCATACCCTCACCAGGTATGCTACCACTATATGTAGGAAGGGTGTTCTATGCTACATTCTGCTCAGTCTCCAATGTCATTCATAGGGTATCCACTGGCTGTCAACGTGTGCTTACATGCTAGGGAAGCCACAATGATGTGCGAGGGGCAGCTTGCACATGACACCCATGGCCCAATGTATATTGGCGAAGCCCCTTGATACACACATACTGCCTTATGCTGCAGGACACGGATTACATAGCCACCTCCGCGGGTATCACACAGGATAGGACACTAACAGTGATGCTACACAACACCAGCAGTGTACACCGCAAGATGCATGCACTGGACACTGTCCTCAGCATGGTGAACTGCAATGTCTGTGCAGTACCAGAGTCCTGATTCATGGCTCACAGGTGCAACCCATCACTGCCAGGTTATACCTCATACCATGCCTGTCGTCCCCTACACATGTAACACTGGACAGGGGGGTGGTATCCCAAGGCACCACAGATACACACACCTCCAGGTTGTTGGCACAGCACAAAGCATCAGGGCCTATTCATGTGCAGCTAACAGTGTGTCGGACTGCCGTCTGGTTCATAGCCTGGCACACACAACCCTCCCATACACAGGAAACCCACCTATCCTCCATAACAACACTGGCAATATGCAAGTCTCAAGAACTGTCTTTATATGGCTGGACTGCATCCAGCCAAACATTGTACGTGAGCATTACTGTAGCTACAACACACTAGTTGAAGGGTTCCCAGCATGTGGTCACTGAATTGCAGTGGAATGACATGTTACCACTCCCACAACAGGTGGGAACATGCAGCACCTGTACATCGACTACATGTAGACTATATGGCCCAGTCCAGATGTGTATCCCCTGCTGTAAGTATTTTACTATATACACCCACACTGTATAGACACATACCGCATGCAGCCCCTGCACAGTAAGACACAGTCATATTGTTATGCATTGCAAATACCATTTATCCACTCGAGGCATGTGTCAGACATGGTAACTACTGCAGGTCACAGGTATTTATGTGTATGTGTCACACACATACATCATGTGTGCATTGCCATTGCTGGTTTAGGCAATGGCATGCATTGTTATGCACAAAGACCCACACAAGGTCATAATGTGTGACACAACCACACGTGACAGTTGTGGGTTACCAAAACATACCTATCTGTACTCTGACAATGGTAATAGACCCAGTAGCAGAGCGCACTATTGGCATTACTGGCCAACTAGCCCTGTTTGGCTGTGCTGATAGTGTGGTGACATCCCCTGTGTTTACTGGGGGAATATGCAGCATCTGGTGTATTGTAGTATTTGCCAAAAGGTTCTGTTCTCTCACACTTGCATTTACACACACCCTACTACCCCCACACACACTTGCCATTTGCAGGATTCATACCCCTACCTAACTAAGTCACGACACGTGAGAGAGATGCATTAGTGAAGCGCACTATTCGGATTACTAGGAGGTTCCTCTTCTCTGGCTGTACTTATAGGGTGCTGACATCATCAGTGTTTTGAAAGGATAATGTGCATCAGGTAGTGTGATCTCCTGATTGCCAAAACTAACATGTTTTTCATACAGAATTGCACACACACAAACTCCCCACATCCAAACACACACACACTTGCCGGTTTCAAGCCCCTACCTAATTATGTTATGACATTTGAGAGTGACGCTGTAGCAGACTGCGCTATTTGGATTACTGGTAGGTGACTCTTCTCCAGCTGTATGTATAGGGTGCTGACATCATCACTGTTTGGAAAGGGTAATGTGCATCATGTAGTGTGATCTCCTGATTGCAAAAAGTACGTTTTTCAAACAGAATTGCACACACACAAACTCCCCAAACACACACTTGCAGGTTTCAAACTCATACCTAACTATATCATGACACTTAAGAGAGACGCATTAGCAAAGTGCACTATTCGAATTACTGGGAGGTTTCCCTTCTCCTGCTGTACTTATAGGGTGCTGACATCATCCGTGCTGCGATAGAGGAATGTGCATCCTGTAGAGTGCTTTCACAGTTGCCAAAAGGGACATCTCCCTCACACAGACTTGCACACACACTAACCCCCCTCTACACACACTGGGCAGTTGCAGGATTCAAACCCCTATCTAACTATGTTATGACACTCGTGACAGATGCATTAGCAGAGCACGCTATTCAAATTACTGGGAGGTTTCCCTTCTCCTGCTGTACTTATAGGGTGCTGACATCATCCGTGCTTAGATAGGGGAATGTGCATCCTGTAGAGTGCTTTCACAGTTGCCAAAAGGGACATCTCCTCACACAGACTTGCACACACACTAACCCCCCTCCACACACACTGGGCAGTTGCAGGATTCAAACCCCTACCTAACTATGTTATGACACTCGTGACAGACACATTAGCAGAGCACGCTATTCAAATTAGTGGGAGGTTTCCCTTCTCCTGCTGTACTTATAGGGTGCTGACATCATCCGTGCTTAGATAGGGAATGTGCATCCTGTAGAGTGCTTTCACAGTTGCCAAAAGAGACATCTCCCTCACACAGACTTGCACACACACTAACCCCCCTCCACACACACTGGGCAGTTGCAGGATTCACACCCCTACCTAACTATGTTATGACACTCGTGACAGACACATTAGCAGAGCGCGCTATTCGAATTACTGGGAGGTTTCCCTTCTCCTGCTGTACTTATAGGGTGCTGACATCATCCGTGCTGAGCTAGGGGAATGTGCATCCTGTAGAGTGCTTTCACAGTTGCCAAAAGGGACACCTCCCTCACACAGACTTGCACACACACTAACCCCCCTCCACACACACTGGGTAGTTGTAAGATTCAAACCCCTACCTAACTATGTTATGACACTCGTGACAGACACATTAGCAGAGTACGCTATTCAAATTAGTGGGAGGTTTCCCTTCTCCTGCTGTACTTATAGGGTGATGACATAATCCGTGCTGAGATAGAGGAATGTGCATCCTGTAGAGTGCTTTCACAGTTGCCAAAAGGGACATCTTCCTCACACAGACTTCCACACACATCAACCCCGCTCACACACACACACACACTGAGCAATTGCATGGTTCGAACTCCTACCTACCTATATTATGACACTTGAGGGAGATGCATTAGCAGAGCGCTAACCAATTACTGGGCATCTGGTCTGCACCTGCAGTATTTATAGGGTGCTGACATCTTTATTTCTACAGAGTTATGTACATCTAGTACTACCTGTCAGGTGGGGGATAGCATATATATGCATTTGCAGCCACCTACGTCAGGGTCAGATATGCACATCGCACTGGCAGGTTATGTTCTATACCATGCTTCGTGACCACAGGACCTGTAACACACAACACAACCAGTCCAGAACACCACACCCACATCCAGGACACACACTTAGCTTCCCTGGGAACAGTGCCGGATATGCAGGTGTTCACATACACCATTCCAGTTGTTAACATCAGGTACAGGCATATTGTGTGGGAGAACTACTCAGGCCTCTACCACTTTACCCTACAGCCACTACAATTTCTGGGTCCATGTGCTATGGCAGAACCACACACCACAGCCACATGGGGGAATACATATTGCACCTGTCCATCTGCAACATGGGTACTCACTGTTCCACACCAGAGGTAGACCACCATTGTTGATATCTGACCATACCCACCTTTCCCTGGACATCCATATCCCATCCCCACCCCCAGGCAAGGTTGTCACTGCACACAAACTGTATTTAGCACAAGCAGACTCTACACTTGTGAAGACTGGGGTGGACGACTTCAAAGGACCCATGCTGGGGGACTATACTGGCCACTCAGCATAATCCTTGACAATTGCATTCTATGAGTATGTGCATGATTTGCATTGATCATGCTATCCCACATATACCCATGACTGCTCCACAACAAGACATCTGTCAGGTGTACTCCAGCCATATATGAGCTGTCCAACAGACAGAGTGAGCTAATACATTGCAGAGCTGTAGCCCACAGAGGGAGGACATCTGTGAACAGTTCCGGCACGACACTTCATTCCCACATAATCATCACAACACAGTGTTGACAGTGGAATTGTCCAGACAATGCAGATAGGGCTCCCCTCAGTCTGTTATTGACAGCCACTTACTGTTAGAGATCCTCAGCAACCCTCTTCCAGCACACACCAACAACATGGCTGTGGCTTAGCACATTCAAACCCTGGAATCTCCACTGTGCCCCTGCTTGACAGAGGCTCAGCTCACTATCCTCACACGTTGCCTTATGTGACCTACTTTACAGTGGCACAGTAGCCTACTGTACTGGGGATGCAGATGCCAAGCACACTCTGGCTGAGCTGTCATTCCCTAGGGCAACAAGCCTAGTATTGACCTCTACACCCATATGTTCAATTGTCAGATGCACAATATTTGTTGTGCTGTTCTACTGTTTGCAGGTCTTTATTGCCATAGCATTCCCTGTTCCTATGACCAACTTGTGTATCTGTGGAAGATGTTTGCATATGACGGTGATCCACTATATCACTTATGTCTCTGTAGTCATTTACTGTGTGCACTGGGCAGATTGCTGTGTTATGGTTGGTTCCTGGAATGACACGTACAAATACCAGATATGTGTGGCCAACTGCTAAACGGAGATATGGCCTAAGTGTGTGAGCATGCCCAGTTCAGCCTTTCCATGGCATGTTGTCTGACATATGCCTCATTTATCAAAGTGTGCGAGCATGCCCAGTGTGAGCTTTCCATATGTTGCACTCTGAAGTCCACCACATATTTGGGTGTGTGTGAACTTCAACAATATCTCACGTTTATGGTTGTGTGTTGGGTGTCATGTTGTGTACTAACTGGCCAACTGCTTCGTGTCTGGCACAACAGGGATTATACTGTGCCTGCAGGGATTGCATGGGATACTTTGCAGACAGTTGTCAACATACTTTCATAATGACCTAACACTGTAGTACCGTATAGTGTACTGGTTCAGTACTTTCACTGTGGTGGACAGTATCCTGGGCTTTAGTCCTATCACTGCTTGACATCTTCATAGTGTGCACAACAGACTGTGTAGGGGCCAGTTGTGCACATATGACCATGTTGCATTATGTTCAGATATGGACTACCTACACCAGGCTCATCCAACATTGGTAGTGTATTCCACAACATAGGTGGACATTGGCAAACACTAGCGATGTTCCCTAGGCCATTTGTGATGCTAGTCACAGGGTGTGTTTGTCCTTCGACACACATTGTAACTGGAGTTTGCCATGACATATGTCATGGTTGGTATACTATGCCTCTGTCTACCTCTGACATAACAGTGATACCCAGGGTTAACCTACCATCTCCCATCCACTCATCGGGATTCCTCTTGAGGGGTGTCGATAGGTGACTCTCTGGCTAACCTGTACCTGGAGTTTACTCAAGAGTGGGGGTGCCTTCTGTGTTATGGATCATTCTGTACAACTTGTCCTATGTATGTCAGTGCTGGGGTTCAGGTCTCTCATGTGCATAGCTCACTGCCATTCAGATCGTACAAGGTGCAGCATGTTCATTGATTCCAGGTTGGACATGGCTTCATACATCAGGCACAGCTTGCCTGTAGCTGGGCAGTATGGCAGTGTGTGGGGCTGCAGTTTGTTTACTCAGGCAGCACATGGCATCTGTTCATGCTCTTTGCTACTCCTGGTGGGGTACTGTTGTGGACTTTACAGTTGATGGAGGTGTCTGCTGAGGTATATCCCACAGGGGCTATTGTAGTCAATTGTGACGCTGATGAAGGATGACTACAGAGCCACAGTAACCTCCCCTTATCTACATCTGACAACCTTCATGATTGGGTGGGTATATGGTATGTTTCTGCGAACACTACAGCCACATGTTTGTCCAGTGCAGGATATCTATCACCTTGTGTCCCCAGGTCTCTCATTACATGTTAGGTAATGAATGGGTTAACACCTGTGTGGTAATTTGTGGGCACTTACTGTATATCCACGGTGGTTGTCTATCCACAGTTCTGCAATTAGCTTGCTGACATGGCTATGGCTCCAGTTGTCTGTTTGTAGGTGGCCCTTTGTGGGTTGCTTGTGTCAGCTGGGGGTCGGATATGGTGGGCTGTTTGTACTCCTCTGCATACATGTTCAGTCACAGTCCTTCCATGTTGGCCTATACCTATGGGACATATATACAGAACGGGGGGGCCCAGGACCAAGCCTTGTGGGATGCCACTCATATCTGCTTTGTAGACTGACATGGATGCAGCATGTCTGACCATGTCAGTTCTGTCCTCAGTCTGGTTTGCAACCCCTCTACTGACATAGGGGTATATATTTAAGCTGGTGAACATATCCATACTGAACTCATAGGGTATTGTCTAGAAGCATATGCACTGTCCAGCTACGCTGTGTGGACCACATTGCCCTCATCAATGACCTTAATGACTGCTTCAAATGGGTCAAACATGTTTAGGGGCAGGATCTGCAGTTACGACAGCCACACTGTGTAGGGTCCAGTATCAGTAGGTCCACAATAGCTTTATGTCTGCGGTACATACTGATCCTTTCCATAGCTGTGCAGACGAAGCTTGTCAGGAACCTTTGTTGTGAAGGACCACTGTTGTTGTACACTGCTCTTTGGGTACATATCCTGTGGTAAGGCTGACACTGGGCAGTAGTGTGATTTGGCATTCCATTATTCTTGGAGTCCATGTTGGCCTCAGCCCAGGACACCATCACATACCTTTGCTGCTGTGTGTTTTGCTTTGCAGATGATGGCTGTTACCTCAGCATCTGCAATGTCAGGGGACCAGCAGTCTGCTGGGATATTTTGCATTCTGGGGGGGGGGGTTTGCACTGCACCTGTCAGGTTGTATGTTAGCAATATGTGTGTGTGTTTGGTATGTTGTTTGTAATATCTGTGTGATTCAGAGCATATCTGTGGATTCCCAACATGGTTCCTACCATCAGTTAAATAAGCCTTGTGATTATCCTTAGTGTCCTGTACAATTTGTATCTTCATAGGTTCATGGGTTCATACTAGGCTATCCACCCTAGGGCATTAGTAAGCCAAGCCAGAGTGTGTGTGTCTTTCGCCCCTTGCTATGTGACTATTATGGCCATTTATGATTTTCTTTACTGTGCCTCTGTCTGGTCGTGACACAGTGAAGACCCCCAGTATACATGTACGATCATCCATCCACTTGGCAATATTCCTGTTGAGGGGTGTCAGTGAGAGGCTCTGCCTAACATGGATTGGGATCCTGTTTCTGGGTGTGGGGAGCCTCTGGGTTATGTATCTGTCCTTCCAGCACATCCTATTTCATTATGTGTTGAGGCTGACATCTGTCACTGTCACAGCTCCAATGGCTTTGATTTCCTGTGGTGGAGCATGTCCATTACTCCTGTGTTGGACATGGCCTTGTACAACAGACATACAATGCCTCTGTGTAGGCAGTCTGTGACTGCATTCAGCTGGGGTGTCTACAGCCAGGCAGCATATGACATATTTGACACCCTTTATCCTCTTGGTGGGGTACCTTTGAGGTCTTCTGAACCGCTGCAGGTGTCACGTACGGTACATCCCATATGAGTCATTGTACTAGATTATGGGTGTGATAAGGGAACGGTACAGGGGCACAGTGACCTCTGTTGATGTAGATGTGAATCCTTTCATGATACGGTGTCCAATATCGACAATCTTCCTAGCCACATTGGCATTGTGTGTGTCACATGACAGATTACTGTCGACTTGTGTCCCTAGGTCCCTGATTACTACTTGCATACATAATGGTTTACCACCTATGTGGTAATTTGTGAGTACCTTGTCTGGTATTTTTTGGGACATTCACACTGTCCAGTGTCTTCAGGATGTCTGGGTGGAGTTCTTGTGTGTGAGAGTGTGGTCTGTCGCATGCTACAGACTGTACAGCAGTTTTGACTACACTTAGGTGCACATGGGTGGTCTCCGCTGCTTTGTGCATTGTCAGTTACCTGGCCGTATGGGTGTCTGTGCTGCATATGGATACTCCCCCTCCTTTGATGTTTTGGTCCAGGTGTTGGGGCCATAATGCATGATATGTGGTATAACCTGGTAGTGCTGGTGTGCTATCACTAGGCTTGCAGCAGGCTTCTGTCACTGCACAGACATCGATGTTCTCCATACTGGGAAGTGCCTCAGGGGCATGCATATTGCATTTTACACATCTGGCATTGGTCAGCATTACCCTTATGTTTCTTACCACTTATGTCTTCTAAGGGTGGTGGGTAGTCTTTTTGGCCTTGCCTACATACGGCTCTATGGAGGTGGCAAAGGCCTTATCCAGTATCCAGACGCACAGGGGTAACAGGTGCAAGCCATCCCTGGAACAGCAGCATGGCTTGTCATGCATGACATCTCAAACAGACAGACATTAGACCCTCTTGGACTGACAGCTGTAACTGTGCCACCTGTTAAAGATGATCATTCTGTGCTTGTACTGTGGCATCATTCTTGGTGAGGGTTGGATGCTGCACACGGCCAGTGTCATACCGGCCTGGGGTACATACTCAGAGAGCTCATCCATGTCTCTTTTCATGTAGTCCAGGGAGGTACATCTCAGGTCATTCACACCAGCATGGACATTGTATGCATCATATTTCTGCTTGCTTTGGGGTGGCCTGCGTACTTGTGTTATGTGGCATATTGTGGCAGCCTACAGGCAGCTTACTGTACCCTTTCCCTTGTTCAGTCTGGTGAGTGGGACAGCAGTGTGTCTGCCTATACAGACACCTATTACAACTGTATCAGGCATGTTGTTTCTCCTTCTGGCCTGTGACTGTTTGGCACACCAGCTTTGTGTACTATGTGTTGCATGTGCTATGTTTGGAGGTTGTAGTTGCTTGGGATCTGCTTTGGAGGCTTCTGTTGGTGTGGTGTGTTTGTAATTAGGGCCTCCGGGAATGTTTTTCTGTGTTTATGTGTTTGGTTTACAGTTGTGGTAGGTCTATGTGGGACTGGGTTTGTGGTGTATGTGGTTACCTTCTCCTCCTGACTAGTTTTGACAGTACTGAGTTGGGGAAGCTCAGCTCAGTTTGGATACATGGTTGCATCTATCACATATATTTGTATTTATTGGGGGGAGTTGTGGTTGTCTGTGTACTTGGGACAGGTGTCACATTGCCTCTGGATTCACAGATTCTACTTGTTGTGGCTGGCCTTAGTGGATTGTATGTGTGGACATATGTTATTGCCATACTACTGATCAGTGATTACTTCCCTTTTTATGTTTGCTCTATCATGTGGTAGCTTCCTCATTCTCTTGCATGGTTTGGTAATGGCTGGAGTCCAGCATGCCAGATGCCTGTGTGTATGGCATTGTGTCTTGTTGTTATTTGTGATTGCATACTCCAAGCATTCCTGGCTGTGTTCATGGAATGCCTGTATAACATGTTCTGCGGTGTGTCCCATATTCTGCACTTGCACAGGGCCTTTCGTGGATTCCACATCGGTTTGGAGGGGTGCAACCTATGCTTTACACATGTTTTCCACTGTGGTATTCTGGCCAGGGACTGGAGTCGGGATGTGTATATCCAGTGTGATTACTCTATGGTCTGGTCTTACCAGTGAGGGATACACTTCTCATCATGCCATCCAGTACACATGTTGCTGATTATCACATCCAGTATGCTTACCCCTCTTGTGGGAGTGGTACGTTGTTCCTGGGCATTTTGGTTTATGGATTCTGGGAACTTTTCTCAGACTGTGTTGGTGCTAGTATAATGCTCCCGGTGTATGTCTGGGTATTTTCAGTCAAGCATTATAATGTGGTTGGGGGGCTTGATATATTCATGTATTCCAACATAGGCCAGGTGCAGTTCCTGGTATTAGGACAGAAGTCTGCAGCAGGCTATATACTGGGAGGCAGTTTTAGCCATTGGTATTTGACCATGGCTATTCCATGCTGCTTCTTGTTGTGGTACCAACATGGGGGTGTGGTTATCCTTGACATTTATTGCTAGTCACCCTCCTTTTGTAGCTTGTTCCATGTTTTGCGGCTGTACAGCACAGTATGAGGTGTGACCTGGTAGTGTTAGGGTGCTGATGTGAGCCTTGACCCAGTTTTCTATTACACGACTGATATCTACATTCTCCATACTGTGTGCGTTTACACTGCACACATCTTGCTGTGTAGACTTCTGGCATTGGGTAGCATTACATCTAGGTTCCTATCCCTTGTGGTACCTATGAAGGTGGGTTTGTGTTTTGAGACTTACCTATTCAGGGCATGCTGTGGGTACTGCCAACCTTTGCCAGTATCCATGGGGCCTGGAATGATAGGTGCATGCCACCCCTAGCAGGTGGTGCATCATGTCATGCTCCGCATGTCTTCCCAGGCTGGAACACATTGGCTCCCCTTTGACTAACTGCATTACTTCAGCCGGTTATTGCTATTTATCATCCCATCGTCATTTTGTGGCTTCATGCTTGGTGAGGGTGGATGTTAGTCAGGGTCCTCAGGTGTGCATATAGTACATGGTGTTACATTACTTAACACATGATTCATGCCTCAGGTGGCGCTGCAGGGCTGCCTCTGTCGGATGCGCATATTACACTCCCTGTACATGTTTGTGAGTAGGTCATGTCATTTTAGGCATCCCTGTTATTATTTGAGTGAGTCAGAGGGGGTATCATTCCTAGGGTTCCTACTGAGCCAGTGTATGTGCTATGTGTTGCCTCTCTGCCAAGGCCAGGGCATACTGGGCACGCCTCCTTCTGCCTACTGGGTCAGGCTCAGGTTGTTCCTCCTCCAAGTCACGCTCTGCCTGTGATGGCCTTGGCAATGGTGGGGGGCTGTTTGGCCCAGCCCTATGCTGGTCCTGCTGCAGCTGTTTTCACAAGATCATATTATGTAGCATAGCACATACCATGACAATTTGGATACATGTAGTTGGTGTGTACTGCAAGGCTCCACCAGATGTGTCCAGACACCGGAACCATGACTTGAGCAGCCCAAACACACGCTCTATTACATTACGTGTTTGTGCATGTGCCTCATTATGGCGTTCCTGTTCAGGTGTGTGTGCGTTTCCTGATGGGTGTCATCAGCCACGGCTCCAGTGCATAACCTGCATCCCCCACTAGGTGTCCGTGTGGGATGTCCCCATTGGCAAATGTCTGGTACAGCTGCGTCAAATGCCAGATGTGGGAATCATGGTAACTCCCAGGGCAGCCAGCACACACATTCATTATTATGCCCTGGGCATCACACACGACCTGGCAGTTGATGGAGGGGAAGCCCTTGCAGTTAATGTAGGCCCTACCCTGCTCACCGGCTGGTGCTTTGATGCATATGTGCGTGCAGTCTATTGCACCCACTACCTCAGGATATTCCGCTATTTGCTGGAAGAGACGCATATTTCTGGCCAATACCTCACGGGCATTGGGGAAATATACATGATCACCGACATGTGCTGACATGGCATCCAGGAACTGGTGCAGTACCCTGGAGGCTAATGCCTGTGATATCCCCATCATATCACCAGTTGGTCTCTGGAAGGTACCTGTTGCTAGTATTCTTTGGCCAACACATACCTTGGTTTCCACTGGAATGGGTTCCCCTCTGTTGGTTCTGTGTGTGAGGTGTGGCCTGCACAGCTCAACTATTTGCTGCAGGAGCTCTCTGTCCACTCTATAGCGTTCTACTATCTCCAGCTCATGTAACCCATGGTAGGTGACCCTGGGCCTGTACACTCTTCTCCGTCTCCTCACTGTGGGTTGTCTGGCACCATCTGCATTGTCACCACCCTCAGCAAGTTGCCTATGTCTCATTATGACAGCTATGGCAGCCCCTAACATTTCTGCTCTGAGTGAAGCTTTTTCAGTTTTCACTTCTATTAGCTTACTCCTGTCTTGCAGTGTCTCTTGAGAGAAACATCCTGCACTGCTGTTTGCAGAGTTTTAAGTGCTGGGCTGGGCTACTATTCTGCCTGTGTAATTGCCTGCTTCTAATTGTTTTCACCTGCTAGCTCCAGCAGTATTCCCTGCTAGCTTCCTACTAATTCTGTTGCTTCCTTTTTCCTTTCTGTTTCCTCAGGGGGGAGCAAAGTGCATACCAGCAGAAACATGCTCACAGTGGCTTACACGCGCGCACACATGCTTACACAGTTCAGAATCTACTTATTCGGGTTAAAACACGCGCACACCAGCGCAAACAGTCTTACAAGTCTGCCAACAGGCTCCCACATGCTCAGTCTGCCCTACACGCGCGCACACCAGCGCAAACAGTGTTAAACATCTACCAACACGCTCCCACATGCTCAGTCTGCCTTACACGCACGCACACTGCCCTACTCGCGCTTCATGGCGCGCACATGTGCGCATGCACGCCCAGCAAGAAACTTTAGTGTAAGTAACAGTGTACACCTTCCATTTCTTGACTTTCCCAGACTTATCTTGTGGCACTCCTCTTTCCCTGATCTGTGTCTGTCATCTGTCATGTTACACTGATCTCCAATGAACTGCATTTCTTACTACCATTTCCCCCTGTGATGTCACCTATCTCCTACTCTATTCCTCCCCCTTATGTATCTCTTACACTACTCAGACTGTGCTCATTTGCTATGTGACTGTGAGATTCAGTATCCTAACCCTCATTTACATGAGATTGCCTAATAATGCTTAGTTACATGTCTTACACTCAGCTTCCCCCCTTAGCAACCACTACATGGTGGCCATGTTGTTTTTGGTCTGCTGGTCCCTGCATTGTTATTCCATGTATTGCATAAAACCCACATTTGTG
This sequence comes from Protopterus annectens, assembly GCF_019279795.1. Classification (NCBI taxonomy): domain Eukaryota; kingdom Metazoa; phylum Chordata; order Ceratodontiformes; family Protopteridae; genus Protopterus; species Protopterus annectens. Next base: position 697,271,626 of record NC_056743.1, read on the forward strand.
GTTTTATAACCTTCATTTTATACAGCGCAGCCCGTTTCCGCGGGGCTGCGCTGGGTTTAAACATCGGCGAACGCCGAAAAAAAATTATATTTTTATTATTTTTGCATCGGGTTACCTTGCCAATGGCTACATATTTGGCCATTGGCATGTTGCCTGACACATATGCACCCTTTATTTGGAGCTGACATGGCTCCATTGTGAATTTTGCAGAAACATACTCAGTTGTCAACTGAGTACATTTCTGCAGCTAAAACGTCTCTTACACGGGCTGGTTTCTGCTTCGTGGATCGCTAATATACCTCATTTGCATACCCTTCAGCTGCAAGTGAGGTATTTAGCATGTCCACGCCCAGTCCGTGTAAGAGACGTTTTAGCTGGTCTCTTACACGGAGTTTAGGGCTGTTCCTGGATCGCGAGGCTTGCATGGAGTGTTACACGTCTCTTACACTCCGTGCAAGCCTTCGTGAATCCTGCCCATTGAGTGGTTTCAATATTTTATGCCATTAAAAATGAGGATATACTTTCGATAACAGCAACACCTCTCCAGTTTTTGAAAAGGATGGGGGTGCAAGAAGGTGCCACCCCCCAATAATTTATACAATGATTTATTTTGAAGTGTGAAGGCAACTATGAGGAACATTAAATGCAATATATTTATCTGAAAGGAAATGTTCCAATTGGCATCACTGGTGAGGTGCCAGAAATTTCTTAAGTCATGCTATGCATGTTAAGGTCATAGATACAGTAAAACATTGCCTAAGAAAGTATGTTGTTTTCTTTTCCTTTCATGTGCAGAAACCAAGCTTACTCTGAAAGTATGAACACAGTTAGTCAAGAAGGAGATTGTGTTGTTTACTAAAGTTTATGGGTTTGCCTTGCCTGCAGCTGAGTATATCAGGAACTTTACCACAACTGAAGATGTAGGGAGCCATCTTCAACACTCTTTGATCTAGTGAAGTCTAAAGCAGACTGTGAAGAACAAAAAGGTGAAAACAACAAAGGCACCATTTCAAAATGCTCATGCTCACTTAAAGTACGATTTTCAACACTGCATGCAGTACAGCACTGCAGCTGTCTAAGCTTTGCTCATCCATCATGAAGAGCACTTCAAGGCCTTTACAGTGGCCAAAAAAAAAAAAAAGTATTTCTGCAAGGATGATTGCTAAAGAGCAACAAAAGACTATTCAAACCTTGCAGGAGGACTTCCAGGCCCTGGATGAAGTTTGAGGATACAAGAATGAAGATAGTAAGAACTAATTACTTCCTCAAGAAAATGAGCCGCACTCACAATCTTGATGACTACTTCTTGATATCTGAATAGCCAGCTTGGTCAGAAAGTTGGTTAGGTCCCTAGTGGGCCAGAACAATAGCCCCATTTTTGGAGCAGGAAATTCAAAAAAAGCACCCTTCAGTTTGAAACTGGCATAAACCAATGACTGCAAAAAAAAGTAAACACTTTCACATGATTAGCTCTCTCCAGCAGAACACAGTTACATGTTTTTAGCTTGGTCCTATAACTTAGATAAACCAGTAGAGCCTTAAATTTATGAATTATTCTACTTTGCAAAGAAATTTATAATGCCACAGCAAAATTCATCACTGCAGGGTGTGGGGCTTATTGTAATGGATATTTTCATGGGAAGATTACCCTCACTCATTTTTCCATGAGTGAGTCGGGGGAGTCTAGTTATAGTAGACCAGTTACTAGACCTAGTTGATAGACAAGTAGCAGTAAATGAAGTATCACAAAATGCATAAGAAGGTTTAATGAAAAGGATCCTCCTCAAAAATGGTGGAACTTGCAATAATTTTCTGAAGGGTAAGAGTGAAGAAGAAAGTCATTTCAGTTTTCAGCTCCAGTGTAACCAGTACATGGAAACAAAAACCAAAAAAAAAAAACAATTTGGGGAAACTAAAATGTTTTATGTGTTCTGAATTTTGGCACAAAGCTAAAAACTGGAAAATTATGTGATAAGACTGTACTGTGATACAGGTACTACATGCCAGATTCCAAGTTTACAGAAGGTCCAGAGTCAGCTATTAGTAGCGCTCAAATGCAAAAGGATTTATGTTTATAGATGGCAGTGAACCAAACACTGCTACCAGTATTCAGATGCAAATTTTAATTTTAATTTTGGTGGTTGTTGATGGAAATAAGGTAACTTTAATAATTATTAGTAAAAAGCATTACAACAAACTCAGAGGAAAAACTGGAAGTTGCACATATGCAAAGGGATACAAGGGACTAACTTACAAGTGGTGTTTCATACTCTGCTACATACACTAAGACATTGTGTTGGAGTAACATGCAGAAAGTCATTCTGAGAAAAGACTTTTCCCACTTCCTTAATTTACTTGCATGTATGAATGGTGGTTCACAAGGAACCACAGTGGGTGGGAAGAATACAGGGAAGCTTAGCCATTTCTACAATAGAACTGGAGGGTAGCCAGAATAACAGGGTAGTGAAAATACCCTACCTGTATTCTTAGTGGAACAATTCAAATCAGAAATTGTTTTTATTTGTATTTTGTTGACTGGGATAGTCCTACTGGGCCTGTGCCCAGATTTTAAGGGATACCTAGCCTGGTATTTATACTAACTAAGGGTAATTTAGCCTGGGCACCATGGACATTCCTCTTCTATTGTTGATAAGTGCTGTGGGAGATTTTACATCCAAATGAGGTACCACTAAGTGGTATCTTGGTTTAATGTCTCATCCAAAGAATGGCATTCTTCTTCTTTTCTTGTGGTCATCCTTTTGAATAGGTTACTAGGTTCTTACTAGGTTAACAAGCACCAGGGTCTTTACAAGCCTAGCCAAGCAACCCAACCTAGTTTTTTCCCCACAATTCCTTGGATGCTTATATGCTGGGGTATGCTAGTAAACAGGTGGCTATGGGTTATGTGGGATGGTGATATGTTCTTTGGGATTTATTTACTTACTGTTGAGCTTTGTGCATCAGAGACACAGGGGCCAGACCAGGGTGAAGTTGCAATTTCCCATTCAAAGATTCTTTTGAATAGGGTCAGGAATGAACTCTGCTTCACATGTATGGGGAATTAATTCCATAGCACAGGGATCCTCTGAGACACATATCGGTCCCTACAGCAGGTTCTATCTATGTCACAGACAAAGTTCAGGTCCTTGAATCGAGTGTTTCTGGTAATGTTTGTCTTGTGGATGTGCAAGAGATCCATCAGAGCTGGATCTGAAAATGCCTTATATGCTAGACATCGATCGTGTCTCAGTAACTTGTAGGAGAGTCTGAGTACAGAGATAGGAACTTAAGGCGATCTGTGTAGGACAGGGTATTCATACCCTGGACTCCTCTGGTGAAAAACCATTGAGGGTGTTCCAACTGCTGCAAGTGCCTGTTTAGGTACATGCCAAAGGGGACATTGTACTCAGTAATGGGTCTGATAAGGGCTGAGTAGAGTGGTACTATTACTTCCTTGGACCTAGATGCTATACCCCTGCTTATAAGCTGGGCAACATAGAATGATTTTTTTACTATCTTGGCTATGTGTTGGCCACATGCCGGATTACTGACAACATATGTTCTCAGATCCCTAACTATAGAGTAAACTCTTAGGGGTGTTTTATAGCTGAAGCAATTAGCTTGAGAGGACTCCTCCATAAAGGGCACTATAATGCATTTCTTTGCATTGAGTTTTAATCTGTGGCTTTCTCACTAGTCATTTGTGTTAGACCCTCTTTTAGGATGCTGGTATCATGCAGAGAATTTATGATAGCTCTCAGTTTACAGTCATCTGCAAACTTGGTGACCCAGAGGTCTTTGACATTAGCCTTTAATTCCAAGAAGTTGATGCCAAACAGGAGCAGGCCCAACACAGAGCCCAGCAGTACTTCTCTGCTGACTGGTCTCTTGGTGTAGATAGTCTCACTGATCCTGACTTCTTAGGTCCTATTTATGAGCCAGCCAGGTTAGTTCTGGTTTTGGCAACAATACCTGAGTGGTGTATTGTACTGAATGCCTTGACCAAGTCAAGGTAAGCAATATGCACTATTTCCCCTCATTCACAGCCATGGTGACCTTCTTGAAGAAATCTACCAGGTTAAGCATGGAAGACCTTCCCTTAACAAAGCCAAACTGGGATGAATAAAGTGTCTGCAGGTTTCCAATATCCTTGCTTATTTCTATAATAATTTTCTCCATGGCTTTGCATATTAGACTTGTCATACTGATGGGTCTGTAGTTCCCAATGTCAACTGATGTTCTACTTTTGCGGAGAGGGGTGAAAACTTTGGTCCTTCATTCACCTGACATGTAACCTGTTTTGAGGCTGCAGTTGAAGAGTGCCTCAAGTGGTCCTGCTTGGTCATGATGTAGGCTATTTAGGAGGCATATTGCAGGGGGTCCATGAAGAAGTGTTTTGACCTTAGTGAGTGCCTCCAGGCCGTGCTTTTTGTTGACAGCTGTGAGGGATATGCTGGAAAGGATTCACAGGGGTAGTCAGGGGAGTGGAGGGTGACATTAGCGCCAAATGTATCAGCCAGTAGCTTTGCTATGTCACCCTGGTCAGTGAAGATTGTGCTATTTACCACCAGTTCTGCACACTGCTGAATATTACCTTTAAGGTTCCTGACATAGCTGAGGAAGGCCTTGTGACTGTCCATAGCCTGAGAGGCTGTTCTAACTATATACTTGGCCTTATTGGACTTTATTAGACCTCTTAGTTCTTGTTTAGTTGAGTCAGACAGCTCTTGTATCCATGAGAATTGCTGTTTCTGATTCTGGCCATGACTTTTTTTTTCTTTTGTTATATAACCTGTTATGGTAAGGATTACATCAGTGTGGTTTGTTCCTGGTAGGTATGACAGTCTCAGTGCAGCCATTTACATGTTTATACAGGATTACTGCAAATAATTCTGCACAGGTAGCTATGTTCTCAGGGTTTGGGGAGGAGTAAATTTTTGACAAACTGTCACTTAATAGTATGTAGTTTGCCTTAGTACAGTTCCTGACTGTTATGGGTTTAGTCGGGTTTTCTGGGTTGAGTTTTATTTTGAGGGAGACAGCTTTGTGGTCTGACTTCAGCAATGATGACATAGTGGAGTGGGTGCAACATTCTCGCATGTTGGTGAGTACCAAATCCAATATGTTTGAACCTTTGGTTGAAGAGTGCACTATCTGGTCCAGGATGTTTGCATTGATAAAGTCCAGGAAATGTGCCTGTGAATTAAACAGAGAGAGAGTGTACATTTCCCAGTCTATAGAGAAGTAGTTAGTCTCCCATGAATAGGGTATTTGGTTGAATGGTGTGCACCTCTAGTCCATCTAGATAAGATTTGTAAGCTTCATGAGTCATAGAAGACAAATTGAAGCTGGCCAGGACATGGTAGGAAACCTTATCTATGGAGACTTGGACATGGATGAACTCCAGGACATCATCCTACTTAACCAACCTAAAGTTGTACTTGCTGCTAACAAAGATTGAGGCAGCTCCACCTTTAGTTCCTGTCTATGCTGTAGTTGGTCTAAATATGTGAAAACCATTGTAGCCTTCCATTGCCAGAGCACTTTCTGTAGCTTTAAACCAAGTCTCAGTAACAGCACAGATGTCTACATTCTCCAGAGTAAGGAAGCTTGGAGGGTATGTTTTCTTGTTTAGGCTCCTAGCATTGAGCAGAAATACCTTAAGATTGCTGTTTGGTTTGTTTTACCACATTGGTAATTTTGTCATTTTTGACATTGCCTATGAAGGCTATAAAGAGATAGATAAAGTTTTACCCAATATCCAAAAGCCTCGGGGGACAGATGCAGACCATTCTTGGGAAAGCAAAGTGGTCTGTTAACAATGTTTTCCCATGCTGATAGATACTGGATTCCTGTGGTGTGACAACAGAACTAAGCCCCTTATCAAAATCAATCATTTTCTGTTCATACTGTGGTATCATCCTTGGTGAAGGTAGAATGCTGCTTAATGCAAGGCAGCTATACCTCTCTGTGATAAATATTCAGAGAGATCCATAATGTCTCTTTTCATATAGTTTAGTGAGGTACACCTCAGATCATTTACACTGAAACAGACTAAGACAAACTCATACTGATACCTCTGGTGCAGTAACTTAAGTGCGTGCATGATATTGTGGATTTGAGCTCCAGATAGGCAACTAACCTTTATCTTCTCCTTATCCAGCCTGGTGAGAAGGATATCAGTGTGTTGTACAATAGAATCCCCTATGACAAGAGTACTAAGTAAAGTGCTTGCTTTCCTTATGGACTTAGTTCTTTGGGGATCATTATGTGCAGGCTTATGTGTTGTGTTAGGTGTTGCTTTTGGTGTGTGCTTTAGTGACTGATGAGGGTAGGTGCTGCAGTTTGCCAGTTTAGGACTTTGAGGTGTGGAGAGTTTTTTTTAAGTGACTCATCATAATAAGGTCTATGTGTGTGCAGTGAGCAGTATGTGTGAAGGATGTAATATCCATGTGTTTTTGACAACCTTGTTTGTAAATAAGATTTTTGGTCCCATGGAAGTTATGTGTGTACACCTCTCGCATACTGTGTTAGTTTCTTTAAGGATTAAAAGGTTGTCTGAGTACATGACACAATTGCTACATTGCCTCTGAATGCCTATATTCTCTCCTCTTTCACTTCCTCTGTTACTCTTCCTCTCCTCCTCTCATCTTTGTCACTCTTCCAACCTTTTATATGTCCACTATCCCCTCCATCTCTTTTTAATAATGACCCATCTACAATGCCTAATCTTATGTCTCTTCTTTAAACAAATAAGCTGTCAGATTGTTAAAGTTGTAGAAACACAATAATGTTGACCAACTACAGAAAACTGTAAGTACTTCTAAATGTAAATATTGCACTGTCTGTTCTGTCATCGCACTTGTATTACAAATTGTGCATTACTGTACATGTATTAAATGTCCTGTTATTAGAGCTTTTCTTGCCAGACCACCAATGGAAATGGATTCTATGTCTAGCTGGACTTTCTTAGTAAACAAATGTCAAATAAATAAACACTCATGAGTCCAGCATCCTTCCTTACAACATCAGTAACAAAAAAATGAATTAAAGAACTTGGTGAGGAAATAGAACTCACACCCTTCTGTTCTTCTAGTATCTATGCTAAGTGTGTTACTGGTTGAGCCACTGACACTATTTTGGAACTGGTGACAACAGAAAAGAGCAAGACCTTAATAGGCTTGAATGTTTTTTACCTGAACTTTACGAAAACACAGTAGATAGCTCAAAAATAAATGCAGGCTGTAAATGAGGTTGATGTATTGCCAGAATACTTGGGTTTGTGTTGTTTTGAAACTGGCAATGAGCTCATTTACCAGGTTAGCAAAAATGGAGAAGTGTCTCAAGCCTTTTAAAACACAGCATTGAGTCCGGCTCCTAGTCATAAATCAGGAAGCCTTTTAGAGATAGGAGAGTTGACAAACTGAGTTTTATGAGGAGGGTTCTTGTGGTGGGCTGGAATTTTTTATTTTTTTTGCCACAGAAAAGTTTTGCATTGCTTATCCTGAGTATCTGAAACTTACTCTATGTAAAGTCTTCAACTTCACCTTAGAAATGTAGGAATAAATAGTAGTAGTCAGATGTGTAGTGAGAAGCATATGACTTCAGGAAGCATAAAAGCAGTTTTAGCAGGCATAATAAGCTGAGGATGTTCCATTCTTCTGACAAGGATATAGTCTTTATTACCATAGGGGAGAAGAGGTACTATGTGCCATCTGTCAAGGACCAAATGTAATTACTGAGAAAGTGGGGGAAGCAATCTGAAATTTAAGTCAGCCTGCTGAAAGGAAAACCTGAGCAGATTTTGTGCAGGTGTTAGTTGCTTTCCAAGTGTTAGGTGTCCACAAGTTGCACAGTCTGATCCTATGGTACCGATAACCAATACCTTGTCAGTCTTCAAGAATGAAGTGAAGGAGTTTCTCTTGAAAAACAAAGATGCGTTCTTTGGCATCATAGATAGAAGTGACTTAGTCATGACATACCTAAAGAATCAGGAGAAAGGGTTAAAATAAAGCCCTACAGTAATCTTGTAAAAAAACAAACAAACAAAAAAACTAATGGGTGGCATTTTGGAATCTCATTCCCAGTATACCAGTGCTTACTTAAATATTATAGTCATCAGTAGCAAGGTCTGGGAGTCCCACTTGCCCAGGGAATCAAGGCAACAGGTTTAAAGGCATGTTGTGTTGTTACAGGATACTCTAACCCATGGATCTGAGCTGTGTGGGGAAGAAAAGTGTAGCATACTACATATGTGTTGTGAGAAGGGTTCTGGAGTATAGCGAAAGTAAAAGATTCAAAAAGAAATTAGCAACATCAGAGCTGTGCAAACTGAATATAAAAGCATGGCACTGCTGTGAAAATGGTGATTTGTGGGTATTCTTGCTGATAGATGAAAAAATAATGTTTGCTTTCAAATGAAGTCTTGCTGCAGTCCTATGAAGTTAACTATTCTATGCTGGAATTTCATATTTGTATTTAAGCAAGTCTGGTGAGTGTGTGAAAGTTAGTTTAGTAGACTGGAAACCATTTTTGGGTTTATTTCCTGGCTGCAAGGTACCATGCTAAAAAACTATGAGCTGACTTTGAAGGAGTGAAGAAGTACTCACGTGTGTGAATAAAAATGTCTACTACATCTTTTTCTATGCTGAAGTAAATATTTGTGTTAAATTAATTTTCTTTTCATTGTCAAGACCCTTTTTCTTGTTTAAAACTTATTAAAACTTACCTGCACTGTCCGGCATTTATGGACTCTGACATATATTTTGTGTGTGTGTATTTGTGTGTGTGTGTGTGTGTGTGTGTGTGTGTGTCCATCCGTGCATAACTTTGTGAACTGTATGTATATCTTTCCTGGTTCCCCACAATAATGCCACAAAATTAGTTCTGGGATGTGTGTGTTAAGGGTTAGTTTCTGGATGGCATTTTCTATAACTTTGTAGCAAAGGTATCTATCTCACTCACTTCATCACTGGTGCAGAAGTATTTAATATTCAAAGTATGTACCATACCATATCCTCCCCTCAAAAATCAGTTTATCTGTTTATGCCATTAGTAATGCAGGGACCAAACCATCAAGAGCTCAGACCCATCTTATTATCTTTATGATTTCTCCCGCTATTAAACTGTTTTATATGTCATTTATTTAATAAAGACCAAATACATTTTTGAAAAAAAAAAAATAGGCAAGCCCAATGAATACAGAGACTGAGATAAACATTTTCAACAATTTTATTGATTGCAAAAAGCCAAACAAATTTTCCACAATTTTAATGATTGCAGTCACTGGTGGCTCACTTTAATATAGAATAGTATGTTTATTTTTCACAGAGTTTACAGTTTCTTTACAGGCAACCCTTTAAACTGACTTGTAATGATCATTCCTTCCACTTAACCAGGCTGAATATTTTTACTTATTTCACACAAATGCATTAATATTTCCATCATTCAGTACATCTTCTGATAATTATGTTTTCTTAAGCAACACATTCTAATTTTCTGCACCTTGTTAATTTAATGCATCTGACAACCTCTCCTTTAACACCGTTACCGAAATTTACATTTTATATAAATAAGAAAACGTCATATAGATATGAACTGCAAAATGCAAAACAGCCATTTAGAAAACATGCCATATTTATGACTATGTCCACTTAGCAAGACTTATTCTGGATGTCAACAGTTTTCTTTGTTTATATTCAAATATGATCTTTGCCATAGTGTCCAGTACAGAATAATAAAATGCTGCCACTGCCAGATGCCGAGAAGAAGTTAAGAAATTCTTAAAACAGCATAATAAGAAGCTAAACTATGTTATTCAAACTGCGACTGGTTCCTAACTGCAAAGGGAAACTTGTTGTAGAATGTAGCAACTCAGTGGCTGTGGCAATTACAAGCAGAACTATTTCACCCCTTTATTAATTAAGTCCTGAAAATGTCTTCAGGAATTAATTTATATCTGCTATTTATCCTGAAAGAATACCCTCACTACTTTCACCCTGAATTAATCATTCTGTATACAAATAATCTATACAGATACAACTGCTGCTTTAAAAGCTAAATTCCAAATGTCTTATTGTCCTTCTCCTTCTTAATTTTGAGTTTATACTTTTAACTATCTTATGATATTATATAACTAAGTGGTAAAAATAATTCTGTGGTATATATATCCAATATAGTGGCACCCTACTTTCAGTCTTGAAAATCTACTTATGACTTACTTCAGATATGCTGTGTTTAAGTTTTGAATGAAAAGAATACCCTCACTTAAAAAAATACCAAACAGCTCAACAACAAAATTAACTTTACAGTTTACCACTGAGTTGATATATTTTCTTACTTAATCAATTTAGAGAATGCTGCAGTTGACATATTATATCGAAGATAGGTAAGATAAACATTGAAAATTAAAATTTAAAAAATATACAGCCAAGAAATTTTGACAGATGGCAATACCCCAAAAAGTACAACAAATGTAAAAAATGCTGCCTATTGCTGAATAATGAAAAAATAGCAATGTCTATAATTTGGAAAAAGACATCTTTCAATTAAGAAAATATCAAGAGCCATGTTGTGTTTTCATTGGGCCATGGTTGTTTCACAAGCTCACTTTTGAGCTGAGTTGCATTAAGCTTTAGTAACCATAAATTACTAAACACCACAATTCAGACTTTTCAGATCTCTTTTAAACAGCTCATGCAGATGTAGAAAGTATATTTGTTCCAGGTGTCTATTTGATCTATTTTACTTAACAATCTGTTTAGTCTGATATACCACAAAGGAATGTAATGTCACATTACTACACCTTGTGACAGCTGTGGGTCTCTGATGGCCCAATAAAAATCTGATTCCAAATCACAGCAACAGTTAAAAATATTTTTTGAAATAAGGCACACTAAATCACAAAAAGTTAAAGTAGAAATATTACACACTCAAAATGGAAAATTTTTTTTTGAGCTAATAACTGAAACAGAATGCTCTTGCTGATCACTTAGCGTCTTCCGGTCAGATTACCTAAAACAGCAAAATAAAAAAAATACAATTATATTTTGGTATAATGACATTTAGCCACACAAAATTATGGTAGATTTAATGCTACACATCAATGTTTATAAATGGCGTAGCTATATATAAAAAAGACAGAAATATAACCACCTTTAATTTTTAGGGCATGAGATGAGTTCCTCAAGCATGATTCAGAAGTGAATCTGCTAGCCTCTTCTCTCTGTAAGCACATCTTAACTCACTTCAATCAGCAGTATCACTTTAGCCCGCAGAAGCTATAACTGAAGTGTACTATGCCTGAGACAGACAGTGCTGAGAGTGCAGTGTAGAATAAAGTAAATATGAGCAGCACAGGCCTACACTGCATTAAAGAGCAGCAAAGTTATTGTTGACTGCATCTGGGGTGAGCTGTTAGGGTCCAGATGTACTTTCAGAGTAGAGTGGACAAACTGACAATGTACAGCTGTGGGATTAATAACGAAGGCTACTGTATTCTAAGGAAAATTATTTAGGATTAATGAACAAGTTGGCATGCAGAGAAGAGACTGGGATTTGCGGCCTCATTTGTAAGAAACTGGAAAGGTGAACAAAATTTTGTGGTGAGGGCTGAGGAAAGGACAAGGGTTCAAGACAGCTTCAGTAAGAGTCCAGAGAAAGGTTGTCTGACATGAATTAACCTTCCTGCAAAATATATGCATTCACACAATCTATTATCTATTTGATGAACCCACTAATACACCTCTTCAAATGTTCAATGTTCAACATCTGCTAATGTATAAGCACCTTTCAGACTGCCTTTATTTCATAAGAATGTAATTTAATTAACAAATATATATTTATAATTATAGGTTCATATGTTCATAGGTTGTTACTAGGCTATTGGCCCTAGGGCCTATATAAGCCTAGCCATAACAGTTCCCTGGCAATTTCTTCCAGCATTATTTACTTCTCTGGACCCCTGTCTAGCAGGGCGACTGACATGATCCCCAGGGTGAGTTTCCTTTCTCCCATCCAATCGTCAAGGTTCCTTTTGAAGAGGGCCAACGAGGCGCTCTGCTTGACATGTATGGGCAGTCTATTCCAGAGTCTGGGGAGTCTCTGGGTCAGGAAGCTATCCCGCCAGCATGTTTTGTTCATTGTGATGACAAGGTTTAGACCCCTGGAGCATGTGGCTTTGAGGGATTGGGATTTCTGTAAGGGTAGCATGTCCAACAGCTCTGGTTTGACATGGCCTTGTATGTTAAGCAGAGATTGCCTCTGAGTAGACGATATGCGACAGAGTATAGCTGGAGTTGTTTTAGACGGTCAGCATAGGGCATCTGCTTTAGGTCTGTGATTCTTTTAGTGAGGTATTTCTGTGGCCTTTCCAGTTGTTGAAAATGTCTTGAGAGGTACATACCAAACGTGGTGTTGTATTCTATAATGGGTCTAATGAGGGATGAGCACAGTGGAACAATGACCTCCTTTTTTCTGGATGAAAAGCCCTTAGTGAAGAGGTGTGCCACATAGAAGGATTTCCTGACTGTTGTTGCGATGAGGTTATCGAAGGTGAGATCACTGTCTGCCTGTATCCCTAAGTCTCTTATAACACTTTTGGTGTTTAGTGTACTGCCACCTATGTGGTAAATTCATGGATACATGTTTTTTCCCAAACGGGATAACTATACATTTTTTGGCATTGAGCTTGAGCCCATGGCTCTAGCACCAATCATCTGTTTCTGTAAGGCCCTTTTGTAGAATATCAACATCATTTGGAGATTCAGTAATGGCTCTCAATTTTCAGTCATCTGCGAACTTTGTTAGCCAGGATCCCTTAGTGTTGGCCTGTACATCAGAGTGGTCCCAAGACTGAACCCTGAGGTACTCCACTTGTCACTTGTCTGAAGATGGATTTGGAGTCGGCTGCTTTTACAGTGTGGGTTCTGTCAGTAAGCCAGTTGGCAACACATCGAATGATGTAGGGATTAATGCCCAGCTTAGTAAGTTTATCTATGATTCCAGAGTGGGGGAATGGTGTAGAGGGCCTTGGCGAGGTCCAGATAGGCTGTGTGGACCGCCTTACCCTAGTCCACAGCTTTGGAGACTGATTCAAAGAAGTCAATCAGGTTCAGGAGACAAGATCGGCCCTTCATGAACCCAAACTGGGTGGTGTCCAGTGTTTGAAGGTTGCCAATGTCTTTGTTTATAAGTTCCATATAACACTTTCCATGGTCTTGCAGATCAGGCTCGTCAGACTGATGGGGCAGTAATTCCCAGGATCCAAGGTGGATCCCCCCTTGTGAAGTGGGATAACTGCAGCTGTATGCCACTCAGTTGGCACGAAGCCTGAGGTGAGGCTATGATTAAACATGATACTTAGGTGAGGTGCCAGTTCATTTTGTAGTTCATCTAGTACACAGCCCGGGATGTTGTCTGGTCCCATGGATGTTGTATTCTTAGCTTTGGAGAGTGCAGATTTACCTGTGTGGCCATTATTACTGGAATTTGGCAATCTTTCAGTATTGAGATGGGCCCTTTAGGAGGTGCGAGGGGGGTGAAGTTGGCACTGAATCAATCTGCCAGGATATTGGCAATATCCTTGGGATTAGTATATTTAATGCCACTCTGTTGTAGCTCAGAGCAGATTTGAGCATTGCCATTTAGATTCTTGACATAGCTATAGAATGCCTTATGGCTATCTTTGGAATCCCTGGCAATTTTATTTTCGTAACTAGCTTTGGAGGATTTTATGAGGGATCTCAGCTTCTTACTGAGACTGGTAAGGGAGTTTTTTGAATCCTGGGATTTTCCTCTTTTCTGCAACAGTTTCTTTCTTTTGTTGTAAAGTTTGTTTATGGCAGGGGACCACCAGATTGGCTTCCTTTTTTGGGAGGAGAGCATCCTGGTTCTATTTGGGATGGTAATGTATATTACTTAATGTCTACTCATGTATATTACTGAATGACTGTTTAAAAATGTTTGTGATATATTGGAGTTTTCCTCCCCAGGCCTACTATAAAAACAGATATTTGACTAAACCCAGTTAGACAAACCCAGTAAACAAAAGCAGAATAAATAAACACAATGTGTTTCTTTAGTCATGCTAGTGGTATACTACAATTACAAAACACGAAGATGCCAGACAGGAACAAAAGGATAAGCCACTCCACAGAAAAAATGCACCTATTCAGGCCAAATTCAATAAAACCAATTCTGGACATTATTGAAGAAAATAAAACAAATGATAAGCGCTTTCATCCTGACCACTTCAGAACTTCATCAGATAATAAATTAATTTACAGAAACCATTTATATAGTACAGAGGAAACTGGGTAAAACAATCATTACAAGTTAATAAGTTATTTAAAATAACACACCCCCTTAAAGAAAAATCATGTAAAACCATGCTTTATATATGAAAACTGGTTAAAATGCATAAATAAATGTGGAAAATTCAAATTGTATTTTAAAAACATAATAAAATATATAATTTAATAGTACAGAAGAAATATAAAATTAAAAAAAACACTGTTATATTTCTAAAGCTTTTAGTTTCAACAGAGAGCTAATGGAAAAGTGTTCATTTAGGCCTGGCCAACTTGATGCATTGAGACGCAGTTTCCAGTAAACCTCTCTCCTTTCTAACAAAAGTATATACCAATGACAGTTTAGCATTAAGGAAAATCTTGGAAAAGAATTGGACCATTCTAAACCAAGAGAAAGCCATTAGACCTTTCATTGATTCACACCCCACAATAGTATTCAAGAAAGGCAGAAACTTAAAAAACATTTCTGAGATGAAACCAAAGGGAGTGAATAATGTTGGGCACATGAAAAAGTGTGGCATGTGTAAATATTGCAAACACATTAAGGAAGGGGGCATTTTTCTGATAAATAACACTGAAGTGAAATTACATCATAATTTTAACTGTGGATCTGAAATGATTATTTTTTGTGCCCTATGTAACTGTTGTAGCTGTTTTTACATTGGAAAAACTGACCGTAAATTAAAGAACCAAATTTACGAACATTTGTATGATATAAAATCAAAAAAAGATACAAATGCACTTAGTGAACACATTATGGAAAATACTGCTCACTCTTTTCACTTCACTGTCATTGACAATATTAAAACAGAACCTCGAGGTGGTACCTGGTCATTTTTGTTAGAAAGGAGAGAGGTTTACTGGCAACTGCGTCTCAATGCATCAAGTTGGCCAGGCCTAAATGAACACATTTCCATTAGCTCTCTGTTGAAACTAAAGGCTTTATAAAGATAGTGTTTTTTTAAAAAAAATTATATTTCTTCTGTACTATTAAATTATATACTTTATTATGTTTTTAAAATACAATTTGAATGTTCCACATTTATTTATGCATTTTAACCAGTTTTCATATATAAAGCATGCTTTTTACATGATTTTTCTTTAAGGGGGTGTGTCATTTTAAATAACTTATTCACTTTTAATGATTGTTTTACCCAGTTTCCTCTGTACTATGTAAATGGTTTGTGTAAATTAATTCATTATCTGATGAAGTTCTGAAGTGGTCAGGATGAAAGCACTTATCATTTGTTTTATTTTCTTCAATAAAGTCCAGAATTGGTTTTATTGAATCTGGCCTGAATAGGTGCATTTTTTACTGTGGAGTGGCTCATCCTTTTGTTCCTGTCTGGCATCTTTGTGTTTTGCAACAGTTTTTCCTTCTGTCTTTTTTCACTGGTTTTTGATAACCGACAAGGACAATTTGGATTTATCTGCTCCTCTTGTGAATCAGGAATCTGATTTTAACACTCTACAGCATGCTGTTTTGAATTTAACAGCTATTGTACAAAATCTAAACAAAAAGGTTGACTCTCTTCTGGCCACGCCCCCTGTTGACATAACCACGCCCCTGATGACTTAGCCACGCCCCTGATTACGTCAGACGCCCACAGAGCACCCGAGGAGAAGCAGTGGTTGTCTCTACGAGTTTACAGAATGTTTTGAATGATGGAAACCCACTACAAAGCCTTCATTCCTTGAATTCTACATTCTCAGGGACTAGATTAAGTAATGGAGATGAACATTCCATTCCTTGTGGACAGAGAACTATTAATTTGAACTCTCAACCAGTTTTTGCAGGATCCAGTATTCCTTCCAGCCACAAAGGTTCTGTTCCAGTTTTAAAGGACTGGCTTACTGAAGCCAGTGTTTTGAACAGTGAAAAACAACCAACAGGTAGTGTTTCTGTGAATTATATTCAAGTTCTCCTAGAATAATTTGATTATAAACTTTCTAAGATCAAGCCCTTGCAGCTTGATAATGCATATTTTTTAGAATGTATAAAAGAGCATATTGTCCCTAAGGGACTTAGAAAGTGGCGTTACCCTAGTGGTTTGATAGCAGGCTCCAGCCTGCATAAAGAACATTTGTCTCTTTTTGATTTTCATGGTGTTGAATATATGAAAGTTATTGTGAAAAGTAATGATGTTTTGATAAATTATTTAATAAGTAATATTTCTGATCTTGATAAAAGTATTAGTGAACACACACAGTATAATGAATTTAAATATGAACATGCATGTATCTTTCAATGTATTGAGCAGTTATCTATCTCTATAACAGCACGTAACGTAAAAAAACTCAACAGGGATAAAAATGACTGTGGGAAGGGATTTGCTTACCCCAATCCACCTCCCTCTCAGGAATGGGGCAATAAATTCCCTGACCATGGTTACACTCCTGCTGGTAATGATTCTTCCAACAACAATGAAACAAACTGTGTTACAGTTAACAATGACCAAAACTATTTTTTAGACCCACGTGAATTTCCAACCCTAAGACGGTCGGAGAGAATAAAGAACAAAACTGCAGTTTCATATCAACCCTGGGGAACTCACCAGGGGAACACTTACCCCCCCAACACCCAATGGAACACGGGGGGATTCAATCAGAGGGGGAGGGGGGCACAGAATCACACTTTGTCCAACAGGAATTAATTAATGATTCTTTAGACATTTTAGAGGTGTCCTCTGATTATTTACTACCCCATTGTAACATTATCACCAATTGTGATGGTGATTTTAAAGTGTATCATTTTTCTGATGTGGTTTTTGGTGTTGAGTACTGTGATTTATTTTCAAAAGGTTTCACCTGTGTACCTTCACAACCTACTGACATTTCTAACACCCTACTTGACTTAAAATTATACACACGTAAGTTGAAGTTTAGGGTCCTTTTTCAGAATTCATCACTAGAAAGTGTTACCAACCCTTTAGCCATGTCCAGCACCTTTATTCCTCCCATTCACCCTATCATTCAACTATTTAAAAGAATATGTGAACTAGATATCCATAATTCTTTAAGGATTAATCAGAAAAGACAGAAACAATCTATTGTAACTGGACAGTTTGTGTGGGTGGCCCGAATGGTATCTGATATGGATGATTTCCTTAGCGAGTGTGACAATTTGAAAGCCATGTTTTCAAGAAGAGGCTACCTGTGCAAGTTTATTACTAACATTATGTTAGAGGTAGTAAATAAAAGGGAGAGAGGGCATTTTAGCCCCTTAATAACAGACACTGATAACAGCATCACCAATACCAATAATTTTGCCCAGTCTATAAGTGTGCAGAATCAAGAACTTAAAAGGGACTATAAGACATCTTTTATTACTATATATACCAATGACAGTTTTGCATTAAGGAAAATCTTGGAAAAGAATCGGACAATTCTAAACCAAAAGAAAGCCATTAGACCTTTCATTGGTTCAAACCCTACCATAGTATTCAAGAAAGGCAGAAACTTAAAACACATTTTTGAGATTAAACCAAAGGGAGTGAATAATGTTGGTCTCATGAAAAAGTGTGGCCTGTGTAAATATTGCAAACACATTAAGGAAGGGGGCATTTTTCTGATAAACAACTTTGAAGTGAAATTACATCAAAAACTTAACTGTGGATCTGAAAGAATTATTTATTGTGCTCTATGTAACTGTTGTAGCTGTTTTTACATTGGACAAACTGACTGTAAATTAAAGAACCGAATTTACGAACATTTGTATGATATAAAATCAAAAAACGATACAAATGCACTTAGTAAACACATTATGGAAAATACTGTTCACTCTTTTCACTTCACTGTCATTGACAATATTAAAACAGAACCTCGAGGTGGTGCCTAGTCAGTTTTGTTAGAAAGGAGAGAGGTTTACTGGCAACTGTGTCTCAATGCATCAAGTTGGCCAGGCCTAAATGAACATGTTTCCATTAGCTCTCTGTTAAAATTAAAAGCTTTAGAAAGAAAACAGTGTTTTTTTTAATTTATATTTCTTCTGTACTATTAAATTATATATTTTACTATTTTTTAAAATACAGTTTGAATTTTCCACATTTATTTATGCATTTTAACCAGTTTTCATATATAAGCCATGGTTTTTACATGATTTTTCTTTAAGGGGGTGTGTCATTTTAAATAACTTATTAACTTTTAATGATTGTTTTACCCAGTTTCCTCTGTACTATATAAATGGTTTGTGTAAATTAATGTATTATCTGATGAAGTTCTGAAGTGGTCAGGATGAAAGCGCTTATCATTTGTTTTATTTTCTTCAATAAATCCAGAATTGGTTTTATTGAATTTGGCCGGAATAGGTGCATTTTTTACTGTGGAGTGGCTCACCCTTTTGTTCCTGTCTGGCATCTTCATGTTTTGCAACAGTTTTTCCTTTTTTATACTACAATTACGTTTGGTGCCTATGAGCATCTGATTAATAATGTGCACACAAAAGAGTCATTTTAAGAAGCAGTTCACTGTAGTATTTTTGTTATATATTACCCACCCTGTCATATACTGTAGTTATTAGCTTTTAATTTCCCTAATGACACATCTGCTCAATTTATACAATAAAGGTATCACTTACTGACTGTAAAGTAAGAGTTCAATGCTATGGTAGTTATTTATTTTTTATTTATAATATTCAAAGCCAATGAATATACTGACATGCTATTGCATATCACTGAACAGCATAATAACTCAATTTTATTCTGATTTTCTCTGTATTACGTGTGTGTGTGTGTGTGTGTGTGTGTGTGTGTGTGTGTGTGTGTGTGCGTGTGTGTGGATGTATACACACACAAACACAACACTACGATAAATGGCTGAAACACTGATGTCCTTAACATTAATGTAAAAACACTGAAAAAGGGAACATTTGACAGCTACTGCACACGCTCTGAGGATTAACCTCTGAGCAGTTAAAACTAAAAGCAAGTATTTTTTCAGGGGGGACAAGTCCCTCCCCATATCCTCAGATCACTCCCTGCTTATAATATATACTAACTCTGAGATCCCACAATCCTGGAGATTGTTGATCTCATACACATTGAAATCTGTTTCTGTCGACCAGACACGTTGACATTTGAGCATTTTGCACAAAAGTACATAACTCATATATATAATCATTCTTCATTGCTCATAATACTTAATTTTCTATTTAAATGTAACATTACTTTGATTATTGTGGTTTTTAAATTAAAAAATATCATATGATTATCAAACTATCATGACTATTAGCTCATATCTCACGGTTGGAAAGGAAATGTCTCAATTCATCCTGCCTCCTGTTGTTGGAACTTCTTCAAGACTCCCTTACAGCTTTTCTGGCTCAGAAAAATCTAAAGTAGTATTACAGTTAGTATTTCAAAAATTCTTTTATTCAGATACAAAGTCAGATTTGTCAGTCCAATCTGTATGTTCGTCTTAGCATATTAATTGCTTTTTGTCACTATTCTTCTGCCTAATAATGATGATCAGATTTCTTGTATGAAAAAGATATATCAATATGCTCATTTTTTGGAAATAAAATCATATATTTTTGCAATATGATGCTCAGCAACCGGTTCTTGTATGAAATGGCAACTTCCTTAAAGTCAACATTTCAAAAGAACAAGCAAACAAAAAAGTCAGAAAAACAAAAGGACACATAGCTCCTTTTTTTCTTGATTTTATTTTTTTTTTTGCAGAAGGGCAAACCCCACTGGACCTGCCCCCAATGTGCTGGGCAAGTCTCCCAAACCCTCAAACTTAGCAATTCCACATTCATACTAATTCAAAGAAAGTAGAAATCTCCCCAAATAAATGAATTATTGCTGATGTGCAGTTAGGAATCGCATCGACAATGACTTCCTATAGGGAAAAGCATACTGACATGATGTTTGTCTTTTTTTTTTTCTGTGGGCTATTGATGCTGGAGTGATTTTTACCTCAAGAATGTATAGGGAAGAATCAGCAACACTGTAATATGTGAGAAGCATAAACTGCATCACAAAGTCATGAAAACCTAATGATCTTAAGGATCATGCCTTACGAAAGCAAATTTAACATTTTATGAGACATCAGAAATCCACATTCTTCTACAAAGCATTTATTACTTAGTAACCTGACAACTGGAACAGAACATCTGATAATCAAACTTATGGTGGGGTTTTTTTTTTTTTTTTTTAGAAAATCTTTCTAACTCGTTGGGGAAAAAAAGTCCTTTTTACTTTCTTCAGAGATAAGAGTAAGACTTGTACTACATGCAAAAGAAATGTCAGTACATAGCAATTGCTGTAAAGTTTAACAAGCAGGCACATTTACAGATTTTTTTTTAACAAGAGATAAGTTAAATAAACTTGTTTCTATGCTAAAAACCACAAAAATTTCATTCCTTTTATCAGATAAATTAGTGGTCAAAAGTATGTAAACAGTAATGCCCAGAAGAGTGGGTGTTATGGGAAAGTAGTAAACCAGACAGGGTTGTTGGGTCTGAATTCACAGGTAGAGGACTTTCTTACATGGGTCTATTTTAAATCAGCGAACGCTTAAAAAAGAGAATGCTAATTTATCGACCCAATGTAAGTGAAAGCTTACAATCTCAAACACTTAGAACAGCGATTTTTTTCCAAGGGAAAAAAAAAATCGCTGTTCCACAAAAGAAAAAAAAAATTTAAAACATTACATAAAGTTAAATATACCAACTCTGAGATTGCACTACAGTGACGAAAACGACAAAGTAACGGAGGCAGCCAAGCGATTTCTTTCTTAGGGAAAGAATCCGCTTCTATGCAGTTTCACTATTTCGCCTTTTCGTGCTTTCAAGTTCGACCAAGATGCATTCGAAAGAATGCATCTTCGATCATTTAATAGGAACCCTTCTTACACATCAAAGGTAAATTATTTCCCTCGAATTTCCATCCTTGAGGGCAGTATTGAACTCTCCCTTAATGCTTGTTTCACACACACACACACACACACACACACACACACACACACACACACACGCACGCACGCACGCACGCACGCACACACACACACACACACACACACACTGTTTTTTTCTTTTCATTTGTCTAAAATTAACATCATTTTGTGATAAAGTATAAATTAGTGTAAACAGTGGGTATTTAAATGTTTCGGTCTCAAAACTGATAATATGAGATGCACATATATTTAAGAGATATATCGGCTGTTTGGTTGCTCAGTGATTAAAGAGCAATATGAGGCAAAAGTGCTCTCTGAGGAAGTGCATTCAAATGGCTCTTTCATCTTAATGAAAATAGTCGATCCCTATGCTTAGTTAGCAAGTGAAAGAAAAGGCACCAGAGTGACATTTTTTTCTCCTACTTGTTCAAATGAATTCATGTATAGATAGGTGCTGTTATTTTTCACTGGGCTCCCTTTCTACATTATGTCACACCTTTGGAACTCTGAATGACCAAGTGTTTTATTATTTCAGGATCCTATTTTCTAATTAAGCAAGATTGCTTGACAATGTGGGCATTTCAGAGAACTAATGGACCACACAGATATGTGAATCCAGCAGCCACAGCACAGGTTCTCCTTGTCCCTGGAATGTCCATTATTTCCCGATAATGTCTACTATGGAGGGCATTACTGTGTTTAGATATGGTCTATATTTTACGTTGTTTCCAATCTATTTTTTTACTAGTTAATATTATTTCTCTTTACATTTTTGATGCAAAATAGTTCCTCTACATAATGGTTGAATGTTGGTGTAGGATCAGTAATTTTTATGGAAGGAAGTACTTTACATCCAAAATATAAGTTAGTTGCAACTGAAAACATAATTCATAAAGTTTGGTCTGGACACACAAACGCACAAAGCATGCACAAGCACACGCATAGCTATACCTGTGCATGTCTGCGCACGTGCACACAAACACACACACACACACACACACACACACACACACACACACACACACACACAGCAATTATCACTGAAATATAAGCAAGTTAACGCAATAGTATGGCCAGATTGTGTAAAAATCTTTGATGAATGATTTCAAGATGTCATTTTTACATTTTTGAGTAGACTGTATATATTTTAATGGCATTTATTTGAACTTGCAGTCTAACTTGTAATGCTTGTTTTTGTTGTTCACTGTGTCTTCTGTTTCATTTTGACATAATTTCAGGGAATTTTTGTATTTCAAAGGTTATTGTCATAATATGGCTTTAACTTATTTACTGATGTCCACTTTACAATTGTTGCACTCTTCTTTTAGCTTTTGGAAGCTGTGGTTAGGAATGGATCAACAAATGGTTGCCTGAGGAAATGTTTTCCTTACTGTATAAGGATTTTCCACCATAAGCCTGGTACATTTATTTAATTATGTTTGTTTACGAGGGTAGCGCACTAATCACCATGGATTAGGTCCAGCTCACATGTTACAGAGATCAAAGATAACACAGTGTTCGGAAATGCAAATATAATATGAATGTAAAATGCAGCTGTTAGATACGGAAACCGTGAGAATAATAATATAAGGGTTATTGATATTTTACATACATTTTGTACAATAGCCACGAGAAAACAGAAGTCATTAACATTATATATAACAAATACGATGTCATAGTACTGAGGTTAGTTATACTAAGGACAAACGTCTGGGTGAACCAGGACAGGAAATCAAAACTTTGACTTGCCAAATTATATTGGTACTGGAAACCTACTGCTAGGTGATGTGCCCAGGAAGAAACTTTTACATTTACATTGTTTGATGAAATATGCTTTTAGTTGGGTCTGAAGTTAGAGCAGCTACTAATGCCTTTTAGACAGAATGCAGAGATTGCAATAGTTTTGGAGCTAAGAAGAAACAGTGATTAGTACATTGCAGATTAGTGCTGAGTGTTGTATAATAGGACCAGATCAGATTATGAGTGGCTTTCAAAATTGTATGGAAGACTGGAGGTAGGTAGTTTGATGATCAATGGGATGAAAGTCTCTTTGTGTAGATAATTAAAAAGTAGTGAGCCAGTCAGAGATCCGCACACTTGTTTCACTTGTACCAAGCTGGCTTAGCCAGTACTGAGACAATAATGTTCTGACCTTGGGGAGTTTTATAAGAAATGACAGATGGTACTTGACATTGCAGAGAAGCCAAATTCTTGCTGGAAACAGATGAAACTACAGGTAGTCCATACTCTAGTTGGGTGAATATGACTCCCTTTCCTATGACAGTAAATGTAAGTAAGGAGAAGAATTGATGGATCTTCTTGGCATAGAACAATAGGAATATGATTACTGCCCTAGTCTTTGTGAGTTTCAAAATTTAAATGTTGAATCTGTTTAAGTCAAGAGTCTGAGGTATTTGAAAAAAAAACTGTTGCTTCTGTTGGGAGGTGGTTTTTGTCTTTTTATGATAAAGCTGGGGGTGGTCTTGGATAATTTTTGATGAAAAGCAAAAATTATGGTTTTGACTGTATTGGAGTTAAGCAGATATTTGTTATTGTTAAGCCATTCAGAAAGAGTGAAAAGTTCATTTTGTAGTAATTTCTGAATACCTGTGTGTGAAGTGCTAGCTCTATGTTTTACATTGTCACCGGGGTACAATCTTATGGAGAGGTTGGTAGGTCAACTTGCAGTGTCCTGATGAAAATGAAAAAAAGTTCTAGAGCAAGGATAGATCCTTGAGATACCTACTTGGCTATGGGATCTTTATTGGAAAGGGAAGTTTCTGTTTTCACCTTAAATGTTCTGCTGGTAATGACATCTTGAGACCATTCAGATGCTTTTGGAGTAACTCCAGTATCTACTGTGGTTTAAAATAATGGGCAAGGCTCTACATGGTCAGAGGCACACGGTAGATCAAAATAAAGGGTTCTATTAAGGTGGCCTTTGCCCATGTTAAGTAAAATGTCATATGTCAATGTCCAGAGTGTGGTCATGGTGCTCCTTCTGTCAAGAAGCTTTGTTGATTTAAAGAGAGAAGGTGATATTGCCGTAGGTAGAATAAGAACTGTATGCAGTCTTTTCAAGACTTCTGACCAGGGTAGAGAAGATGGAGATAAAAGTAGGAGGTCTTAAAAAGTCTGAGCTGCTTAGGTAATAGAATCACTAGTCCAGTTTTCATTAAGTTGAGAAATGAGTTTGAGATAAGGCAGAGGTTGTAAATGTGACACAAAGGCTGAGTAATGCATTCTGTGCAGAGACATATGAACCATAGGTTCATAGGTTAAGTACTAGGGTGGCTGCTTTTGTGGGCCATTTTAAAATTAGACAATATCCACGAAAGGTTAGAATCAAATCCTCTACATTGTGTCTGCAAGGTAAACAACTTAACCATTATGTTATCCTCTAACTTCAGTCTTGGACATAAGTTATCTGATCCAGTGAGAGCATGTAGAAGGATTTGTTTTATTAGTCGTTCAGTGTCTTTGGCTTTGATGGTGGGGACCGTGCAGGGATAAGTGGAAGAGAGGAGATGCTGCTGAATTCATGGAGAAAGTTGAATGAGATGAGGTGTGTTTGATTACAAAGTATAGTTTTCTGGGAAATGTTAGAGTCAGAGGTCTTATGACTGGTGAGAAGGTTCACTTGTTGCTTGAATTATTTGGGTGATTGTACTACTGTTTGTTTTTATGAAAGTTTGCCTTGTGCCTTCTAACAGATTGTTTAATTAGGTTGTACAGGGCAGTGAACTTGTTTCTGTTTTCTCAGGTTGCGTGTATTTTATTAAATATACGTTTCATTACAAAGTCTTAAAAGTTATTGTAGTTCTTTGGTTAGGTAATTGGGGGGTTATTAATTAAGATACTGTTTATCATGAAGGATATAGATAACAGTCTCTGAAGGAAGGGGTGGACAGTAATGGGTCGTAGTGGACTGGCTAGTAATTATGAGGTTAAGAAATGTTATCACTGTGAAAGTATATTTAGGTGGGTGGGTTCCTCTATAAATTTGATTATATCTATGTCTGTAAAAAGTTTTGGTGTGTTATTTTGGTAGGTCCTAAGAGGTTAAGGTTGAAGTCACCAATTATAACTAGGTTTTTGCTTTTGGGGAGCTAGAGATGATCTTTGTAGTAGTGTTTGGAATTGTTGTATTCAGGATGGAGGTGGTAAGTACACTATAACTACAAACTGGTGGTTATTATTATATGAGTGAATACATTAAAATACCCAGTGTGGTTCTGTGTAAAAGGTGATATTTGACTGGAAATTGGTGATATCTTGATGTGTGATTTGTGAGGAAGACGGATTCCCCTACCTGATCTACCATCTGGTCTAGCATTAAAAATACAGTTACAGCAAATGAAGAAATTTAGTAAGTTAGTATGAGCATGTCTGAGCCAGAATTCCATGGCTGCTAGCAAATCAGGGAAGTATGTGCTAAGAAAAGATTTTATCTAGCCTGTTTATTTCTCATGCTATAAGCATTATGGAGGACATAGGAGAGAGTGGAAAAATTAGCTTCATTGTGGTTAGCTGGAAGGGGGAAGTAGACCTGGATTTTGTTTATTGTTGGACTGAATTAACAGTAGAAAATTGACATGGGTAAATTTGAAGAAAAACTTTGATATCTTTATGTGATGATGATTTACTGCAACTTGGATAGTGGAGATGGAAAAAGCTGGAGGATATAGGGGTGAAGGTACATTGTATGGAAGCATAAAGAAGTGGTTCTGAATGTGAGGGATAGGGGTAAAGTCAAAGTTTGGAAAGACTGGTGGGGAAAGTAAGGGGGTGACTGATTTTAGATGTTTTTGATAGGTTAAAAGGCAGGAGAACTAGAATGTGTAATATTAGAGAACGAGGCATTACTAATGGAGATCTGTGCTTTGATGAAATGTGGCACAGTACTTCTGGGAAGTAGCTGAATGCAAGGGTGGATAGCAGAACAGTGGAACTGAAGAAGGAGCTCTGAGATGTGTGAAGATAGTAGGCTGAAGAGATGGAATAATTTAGTGTGTGTAGATAAGCCGTTTGTCAGAAGTTATTTAGAGGGATATGGTTGATAAAATTGAAGCTGGCAAGAATCATTTGAGCAGTGAGCATAAGCCAAACAGTACACATGTACACAATCCACTTAACCAGCTCTGCAAACAGCAGGCAAGGAGATTGCAAATAGAAATTCTTGCTGTTTTATAGTTAAAAAAAGAGTCTTTTAGTGTGGCGAAACTAACGAAAGAAACAACCTGACATCATAACATACGTACCAGCATATGATGATATGCTCAATTTCAAATTGAGAATCAGTCAAGTAGAACTGAATATAAAACTAAGGATATAGTGAGTCCAGTTGCCTCATTACTACAGCCAGCTGTGGGACTAGCTGGAGGTAAACAGAAAACACCTTTATTACATGTGCTGCCACAGGGAGCCAACTCCCTTAGAAGCTATATTAAAGAAACATTGATAATCCTCAGGATAGGACATTAGAATTCTCCCCTCTGGTCCACATTAATAATGTATGCTAATCTTAACCCCAGACCTGCCCCTAACCTTAACTGTGCACCTTACTTAAAAAACAAACAAAAAAAAAACAACAAAATTTTTTTTCTGTAAAACTAACAGACACACACAGACACACACACACACACACACACACACACACACACACACACACACACACACACATACACACATACACACATACACACATACACACGCACACACACACACACACACACACACAAAACACTAAATATATTCCCTTACCTGATAACCGTAACCCATATACACTCACACACACTTAATTTGCCACCTTATTTAATCCTAAAATACACTCACTTGCACATAAAGTCCCAGTCTTACCAGAAAGTTAATTACCTTGGCCGACCAACAGGAAGTCACACAATTTGCCGTTTGTATAAATAGCCTTTGACACAAAAATAAACTACAGTTCACTTAGTCATATGCATGATTCTTGACCAAGTGAATTGTAAACAGATTTTGGGTACTTTGTTCCTTATCAACATCGTCTTCCAACCCAAATTCCAATATATAGCATCCCATATAGCCTATTTTCTTCCTATGAAACTTTATTTCTTCTCTTTAATAGTTCTTAGTTCCACACTATTCATCTCTGTAATCATTTCTTTCACCTCCCTTATTTGATAGTTTGTCGTTGGTTTCCCATTTTCTAGTTATAGCTTTCTTAGTCACGATCAGCCCTAAATATAGAAACGTGTTCACTTCTTTAGTACATGTTATTTTACACCAGCTCAAAAAACACATCTCTATACTGAGGTTAAATTCTCTTCCAAGTATGACACCATATTATTCAGTTCATTTTTGTACAAAAGCAATTTCTTACTTTCCAAGAATATATACTCTTGACAACCTTTTTCTGAACCATCACATCTCTATTATATGCTTCTTGCCTGCAGGAACATTATTTCAAGTCTTATAAGAGTAAAGAAATATTTGTGTAAACATTTCTATGCAAAATTTCTAAATGTTCTTGATTTAGTTGCACATCTAGGATTAAGAGATTTCCCTCCATTGTTGGTCTGAAATGTCTTTTCACTCCATGCTATGTCTACTTTTCTACTGCACTGGCTTTTAGAATCTTACTCTTTTCAGGTCTGCTACTTTTGTTCTGGCCTCAGTTACAATACACACTCTTTGTGGTTTAACAAAATTATATTCCATTTTCTACACATCTTCCTTGAACTTTTTATACTAAGCCTGTATATGCAAATCACTCTCAGTTATATAACCCCAAAATGTGTCTAGCTTTATCCTAGTTTGCTACCTCATCTCTTTTTATCATTTAATCCTAAAATTTCATTTATTTACTCGTTCTTCTCCAAATGCTCATGACATTCTCTTCAGTGTCTTTCTTATTAGTCTTTTTCCAGAGTATAACATCTTTCACTTAAAGACTATATATATTTATATATATACATATATATATATATATATATATATATATATATATACACATTATTTTACATTTGTTGACTGGTCCGACTGGGTATATGTCCATTTTCAGCGGAGGTCCTGGGAGAAAAGCTCCAAGATAATAATACACATTGAACGTTTAGTAAATGCTAGTTTCAAGCAGGTTACAGTCATAAGCAATACCAGCATTTAGTACATATAGTACAACTTATTATAAAACACTTTACAAAACAAAACATTAATTTCAACGTTATATATACATAACATTACATTCAGGTTTAAGACACATTGAGCAGCAGTTATACAATTGACCCTTCCTGAAATGGAGTGATAGAAAAAGTTAGAAGTAGTTCAAGGTAAGGCACCTAAGTAATAGAGGTCACTTGGGGTTAGTGCAAGGACATAACCAATGAGTTTTGAAGTATTTCTTGAGTTTGTTTTTGAATCAAGTTAGTGAGGGTTCTAGAGTCAAGTCAGCTCCATGTTCCATGTTTTTCCAACAGAGTTGGCAAACAGAGAGTCCCCAGCTGAGTAGCTGGATTTGTATGTTTGAATTAGGAGTCTAGTGGATGTCTGCAGTGGCCGGATGCTGGTATAGGAGCTAGTGTCTGACTGGGTTGAAAAAAAACTGTTTTCAGCAGAGACCCGAGGAGAAAAGCTCCACAACAAAAAGAACATTATTAAGGTACAAGCAGCTTTGATGATTGCAATCAATTGTAATTTGATGATGGTGTAATGATGAATGTTGATAGTGCACATGCTCCCAAGTTAGGTTTGCGATGGATGAGAAAGAAAAATTTTGAAGCGAATTGGATAAAGTTGTAGTGAGTGTACCCATGGGTGACATACCTCTCAACCTGGAAACATCAAAAATCTGGACAAGGCCCATGAAAAATAGCTACAAATCTGTATGCTGATTAACATACAATCTGAATACATAATTATGTAACCCCACCCACTCCAGCGGAATTGTGGGATACCAACTTTCAAACGTAAACTGAAGAACAGACAACCAAAATATGGCCCTAGAGGGCCCAGACCTTGTAGTAAATGGTAACCATTTTTTTAATGTGTAGTAATGTTGTTCACTAGGAAGGGAGAAGATGATGAACCTTAGGATTTTGTTTTTGGTGACTTGCAGTATGTGGGTTTTGTGGAACAAGTAGGGCATTTAATGGTAGGCAAAAGAATATTATAGTTTGCTAGGACCTCCAAAAGTCATTCTCCATGGCCTACTGATCAGTAGCATAGCTAGAGTTTGTGCTGCCTGTGGCTGTCTTTGAGTTTGCCACCCTTCACCCCTCACAAAATCATGGTCAAATGGGGGCCCCGCTATACACAGCCCTCCCCCCTGCAGCCATTCCACTGTCTCATTACTTGGCTATTTCTCTCCATTTTCCAGAAACATTGTAATGTGCATACTGCTTTACTTCTACAATGATTACTTGGATTTCATTTAAAACTTTTATTTTACATTTTATAGCACAAACTGTAATGGGCATCTGATAAACAAAGCAATACAGTCTCACAATGAAAACAGACTCATTAGCATTAAAACTTCTCAGCTCTTGAAACTCACATTCACTGAAACAGCACTGAAACCCACATTCAAAGAAAATGCATCTGGCCAGCGGTGGATAAAAACTACCTTTCAGCTGTTTTCAAATCATAGGCCTTTCAAATCATAGGCCCCTTGCACACTAAAGATACATGTATTCTTTGATACACCTTCCTGATTGTATTAAATTATATCCTTGTATAATACAGCACACTTGTTAGAGCGGCTACTGTTTTTAACATTTTTCCAGTAAGCAATGAAACAAAATGTATGAACCAATAATGGCAAAACTGCCCAATTCAAAACATTTCTATCATAAAAGTCTTCTCAAACTTCTACAATCCACCAGTATCAGTAAATATGTACAATCCCTGCAGAAGTAAAAATCATCTAAATAATTCAACATTAAAGAGATCTGTAACTAATGAAAAGGTTGCTGCTAGCAACAACGTTATATTTCATTGTTTCATCTACAAATAATGTGCCATTGCCCTTGAGGAATAAATTGCCTGTTACATTAAAAAATGCTAAGCTAGTAATATTGCAATAGGGAATGGATGGCAAACTGATAACAGGTTCATAGTTACTAGGTATCTCCGCCAAATAGGACATTCTCAGGACTGCAGCATCTACCCCCTTTAAAAGTACAACACAGTACAGTATAAGCAATCCATTTACATATTGTGTAAGTAAAACCCACAGCCGTCTGCATCAAAAGTAAGTATTCTACCTGTTGCGCTACTAACAGCACAAACAGACTTGCCACCATAAGTAGCACTAAAGTTCTTTCCTCCTGAAGAGCTATGCAGCACAAGAAATCTGGAAAAAGCCAAAATTTACTGGGGGGGGGGGGGGACAAAGGCCCAAAACCAAGGACACAGTTTAAACATTGCTTGTATAATCTTAGAAAAGCTGCTTGAATAAAATGTTTTGTGTTACCATGTGTTTCCTGAAAGATAGGAAGACTGAAACGTAAATGGCTATCACCATTTGGTGAATTCAGTTCTCACTGATTTGCCAGAAAACCACAAATTTTAAGAGGAACAGACCAAATGTATTAGCCAAACATTCCAGACATTCTGTAAAACACCGGACAGTTGAGAACTATGGTTAACCTAACTGGGGCATTTTACACAGACACACACACAGACACACCCTTCTTCTCAAACCAAATGCAAAGATTAGGAGTAAGCACCCTACACACACACTCTTCTTCTCAAGCCAAATGCAAAGATTAACATAAGTAAATACCCTACACGCACACACACACACACACACACACACACACACACACACACACACACCCTTCTTCTCAAGCTAAATGCAAAGATTAACAGAAGTAAATACCCTACACACACACACACACACACACACACACACACACACACACACACACACACACACCCTTCTTCTCAAGCCAAATGCAAAGATTAACAGAAGTAAATACCACACACACACACACACACACACACACACACACACACACACACACACACACACCCTTCTTCTCAAGCCAAATGTAAAGATTAACAGAAGTAAATACCATACACACACACACACACACACACACACACACACACACACACACACACACACACACACACACACACACACACACACACACACACAAACACACACACACACCCTTCTACTCAAGCCAAATGCAGAGATCAACAGAAGTACAAAAGCAAGTTTGCTGCTGTGTTTCCTCCTTAACAGATGTTTGCTGCCATGTTTCCCAGGGATTTTTTTTGTTTTGATTCTGGTCTGTTTACATTTTCAGTCTGGCTTTCTGGGCATGTCCCAACTATGGCTGCAGGGGTTGGAGGAGGGTGCTTACAGGAAGCTTCAGAGGTGTTAGACAGATTCCTTCTCAAATTGCAGTTGTACTCACAGCAGCTCTCACTGAGTCATTCATTAGTTTCAAGTGACCTTTTTATCCTCAGAGAAACTAACTTTTCAGCAATGTTATGACGACTTGCTAATACCCTACAGGAAAGCATTTGAGCAGTGCAAAGTTAAAACATTGATAAACAAGAGTTTTCAGTTAATTTAATTTCATATTTTATTTTGTGCCGATTTCTAAATGCTAGCCAAGTGCAATGATTTTATGACACAAATGCCCTAGCGTAGAAAGCATCTGAAAGATGCAAGTTTCAAACACTAGTAGAAACAGTCTTGTTTCTTTTTTCATGTTCAAATTGATCTCCGAATACTACCCAAGTGTGATGGTTTTCTTACCTGCTTATAGCTCTGTAAAAAGGCTTACGTGTGATACAGGGTTCAAACATGAGTAGACAGTTGTCTGTTCCTTTTGTTTTCTAGTCTACATTGCTCATATAAGCTGCTTGACTAACATAATTTGCATTACCATGCATTTTCTGAAGGATAAGAAGTCTGAGCTCAAATATAGGTCATTATTTAGTGACTTTCATCTTCATTGATTTGGAGGAAAAACACAAATTTTATGAGGAACAGACCAAAAATATCAGATGAAAATCTGGGCATTCTGCAAAAATCTGGTCAGTTGAAAGGTATGGGCAGACATCCATTCATCCATTCCTTTAATTGCATGAGAACAGCACAAAATAAAATATGAATTTCCTACTATACGTGCTATAAGCTACATGTTGGTGACTTGGTGGTTGCAGTGTATGATATGCCCTTAAGCAGTTTTATTTCTCTTTCTACCTTACAGCTGTATGCATTTGTACTTGCTTCCACTGTTATCTTTAGACAAGTAACTGGAATGACACAGTGTGGGGTTTTTTGTCATCATACTGTCTGTATTGCCTGATGAGAGGCTAATTCCTTGTCTGACAATCCTTAGTCTTACATGACACTTTTCAAACTGTTGTTGCCATTCCAAGTTACTCACATGAAGGCAACCTCAGACCAGTGACACAACTAGTATCCTGCCCTCTTCACTACCTCATACTCTTAATACCTTGCCCTTCATGGCAAATCAGCACAAGATAGATACTTTTCCTTGTATATGTGTTGTGTCCTGACTTCATATACTGCTTTTGCACAATTATATACAGTGTCACTGTAGGGCTGCCACATCTCCTGGTGCCCAAAGTCAGATTTTTGTCTGAAAAATGTGAGATTTTGTAGGACAAACCAGACCTACAACCAGTGCAAAGGACTGGACTTCAGTTTACTGCCAAAATAAAAGCTCATTTTTTTTCAGAATTTGATTTATGTATACTGTTTCATATAATATTTAAGTGTTTCAAAGACACAATAATGGATTTATGCATGTATTGAAGGAAATATTGGAAACATTTTTGTCCTAAAATTCTCAGCAATTTCCTGTGGGATCAGTAAAGTATTTCTGATTCTGGTATTTCAAATTTTTGATGTTTTTTTCACAGAACACAACTGCCCAGCAGTGGCTGTCCTGCATAAAGTGGGACATGTGATAACCCTATGTTATTGATATTACATGATAGAACAAATTCCATAAAAGGGAAGACACCCTTGATCATTATTAGTAAAAAAAATACGGGCACTCATAAAATCATCCAAGGCTAACTTTGAGAGAAAAATTGCCACAGATTCAAAAGACAATCATAAGGCTTTTTTCAGCTATGTTAGAAACCTGGGTGGAAACTCCCAGATTTGCTCAGAATTAGTCCAAAATGACACAAAAATCACTGAACCCACAGACATTGCCAACATACTGGCAGACAGGTTCAGTGCAAACTTCACCCCTCTCCCCAAAGGAGATAACTATCCCAGCGGAGTGTAGCCTCCCAGACATCTCAAATGCGCAGGTGAAAGCTGCCCTCTCTAAAGCTAAAAACACAGCATCAATGGGACCGGATGGTGTCCCAGGCTGTGTGCTACACGAACTCAATGAGGAATTAAACCCGCACATAAGGCAGCTGTTTAATCTTAGCCTTACCACAGGATACGTGCCCAAGGAGTGGCGTACGGCAACTGTGGTCCCACTCCACAAAGGCGGTGCCTCTACAGACCCTGGTAATTACCGCCCCATAAGCTTAACAAGCCTGGTCTGCAAAGCTATGGAGAGGATCATAATGGATCTCATAAACAAGGACATAGGGGACTTGCAGACATTGGACCCAACCCAGTTTGGCTTTGTCAAGGGCAGATCATGCCTCTTGAACTTGGTCGACTTCTTCGAAACAGTCACCAAGGCCATTGGCAAAGGAAAGGCAGTCCATACAGCCTACCTTGACCTTGCAAAAGCTTTCGACACAATACCCCACTCGGGTATTATAGAGAAACGTACCAGCTTAAATATAAACCCATATGTCACAAGATGGGTTGCAAACTGGCTAAAGGACAGAACCCACAGGGTTAGAGTTGCTGGCGCCATGTCGGATTCCAAGCCGGTCACAAGTGGTGTCCCACAGGGCTCAGTCCTTGGCCCCCTGTTGTTCGGCATCTACTTCTCAGAAGTGCAGGCAAACATAGGAGGACTATGGCTGACAAAGTTTGCAGATGACTGCAAACTGGGTGCCATAGTGGAAAGTACATCTGACACAGATATCCTCCAGAGGGGTCTCACGGAAACTGATGGCTGGTGCCAGAGCCACGGCCTGAAGTTAAACGCCAAAAAATGTATAGTGATACCCTTCGGGAAAAACAAGGTAACCCCAAGCTACCATATAGGTGGAAATCCACTAAGCACAGAAGAGGTCATCAGGGGCCTGGGGACCCAGGTTGACAGTGGCCTTTCTTTCGACACTCACGTTGCTAAAGTGGTTAGAAAGACATTCTACATTGCCCACCGGATCATGAAGGGTTTCACATCCAGATCAAGTGAGGTCATTGTTTCCCTGTACTCTTCACTTATCAGACCAATGATCGAGTACAATGCCCCTTTCGGGATGTATCTCACCCGACACCTGCAGCAATTGGAGAGACCCCAGAAGTTCCTCACCAAAAGAATAAAGGGACTCCAAAATCTGTCATATGCTGCCAGACTGAAGAAACTCCAGCTCTATTCAGTTGCATACCGCCTGCATAGAGGTGACCTGTGCCTGACATACAAGGCCATGACCAACCCTGAATTAATGGACATGCTCCACCTCAGAAAATCCAAATCCACCAGAACCACTAGAGCAAGTGACTTAAACCTTAGCACAGATATAAATAGGATGTGCTGGAGGGATAGATTTATCACCCAGAGACTCCCTATGCTGTGGAATAAAATCCCGGTCCATGTGAGGCAGAGCACCTCGCTAGCTCTGTTCAAGAGAAATCTTGACCGGTGGATGGGAGATTGTAGGTTTACCCCGGGAATCGTCTCTGTGTCACTGCTGGACAGAGGCAAAACAAACTAATAGGCACTATATTTTTAACATAAGGGGTGGCGTATGCCACAAAACTCTGGGCTAGGCTTATAAATGCCTTAGGGCAGATAGCCTAGTATAAACCTATGAACCTATGAACCTATTACTAAAGATATGCAGCACACATTGGAAATCTGTTCTGTAAAATAATGATGGTCAGTGCTGCACTATAACCATTCTTTAATACTGTACTACCTGTCATTATTTCTAGATCAAACATTCTCTTTTCAATACAAGGGTTACGTTCTCACTTTGTTATAGGGGGATATTAAACACAAGGGTACCTCCATCTGTCTTTTGACTGTATTACTGAGAGTATACAACATTATATTCTTTAATCAAATGTCAATACGTGCATACATAAATAATAAATGTACTTGAGACAGTGCAGCTATGCTCTAATACACATGCTATTTCTGATCATGCAATGTCGTTCCATAAATACATAATAAATGTACTTGAGACAGTACAGCTAT
Source organism: Protopterus annectens (assembly GCF_019279795.1). NCBI lineage: Eukaryota > Metazoa > Chordata > Ceratodontiformes > Protopteridae > Protopterus > Protopterus annectens. The sequence goes on from NC_056743.1 coordinate 697,307,144, forward strand.
GCTCTAATACACATGCTATTCCTGATCATACAAGTCGTGCTTTTCTTCCTTTTGATTGTCACTCTCTGCTACAAAAGTATTGTCATGTGCTTCGTCAGCTTGTAAGCTATGTCTAGCACTGAGTTTTTTTTGGCTATGCCTAATAGCTGCCTATACCACTATATATCCATTTCTAAGCCATTTGTTCTTGTTTTGGCATGATGAAAAGGACACCCTACACTGTCACATGTCAACCAACAGTTTTCAGCCCAAACTGTGCTGCCCCTCTGCATTTCTAGGGTGTCTGCCGTAGGGACACCTTTAAGTAGTCTGTGAGTGTTAATCAAATAAAGTGAATTACATACTGGGGTGGCATCCTGGGACTCTGCTCCAATCAAAATTATGTCATTCCTGTCAAAGAGAAACAGTTACCTGTTCTTTGAGATCTCTTAAATTTCAAAGTTCTGCATGTGTACTGTTGTGAGTATCTAGATGTGCTATGTGAAGCAACATCATGTCAGCCACTTGTACGCATACCCTCATCCATGGATTCTTCCCTCTCTGCTGGATAAATCCTATACTTTGAAGACATCTCTTAAAGGTATCATCAGTTTTACTGTATAGCCCCTTTGTATGCTCCGCAGGCACATCCACCATGTAATGGTAGTCTGTTCACTACCCAAGGTACTTGGGGTTAATTACCCATTAATGGCACTGAAGTATAGCACAAGACAGCTATAAACTCCTGAATCTACCACCCTTTAGATGATATGTTAAACTGAGGTCCCAATCACTCCAGTGGCTCTACTTGATAGAGGCACTGGGAACTGACATCGGGCGGCACAATGCCAGGGCACGTCTATGGACTAGGCTTGTAAAGCCTCCAGGGCCATTAGCCTAGTACAAACCTATGAACCTATTTGCCAAATCGGTGTTAGCTCAGATTGATCAAGGATCTTGTGTGTTTGTCGAAAAGAGCAGTTGAAATTCACTGCTCATCTGCAATAATTTCACTGTTTTGAATGTATATAGTTTAAACTATGTTTCGAATTTCTGTATGAGTGTTGGTGAAATCTGTACATTAATATTTTCTATTGGTGAGACCATGTATTTCTACAACATATACTACACAATTTTGGATACAGCAGACTTTGCTCAGCTTACAAGTTGCATTTTCAGTTACATCTGGGTCCAGTTTAATCAAAATCCATAGTATATATCTATAGGTTGATAGGTTCATACTAGGCTATCTGCCCTAGGGCATTTATAAGCCTAGCCAGAATGTGTTTGGCTTTCGCCACCCATTTTAAATTTATTTTGCTATGCCCTTTTTCGAGGTTAGTATACTGTGCCTCTGTCTAACAGTGACACAGAAGTGATACCCGGCGTACGATCTCCCATCCACTCATCAAGATTCCTCTTGAAGAGAGTCAATGAGGGACTCTGCCTAACCTGGACTGGGATTTTATTCCAGAGTAAAGGGAGCCTCTGGGTTATGAATCTGTCCCTCCAGCATGTCCTATTTAATTCAGTGCTGAGGTTCAAGTCTCTCGAGCGCGTAGCTCGATGAGATTTGGATTTTCTGAGGTGCAGCATGTCCATTAATTCCGGGTTGGACATGGCTTTATACGTCAGGCACAGATCGCCTCTGAACAGGCGGTATGCCACTGAGTAGAGCTGGAGTTTCTTTAACCTGGCAGCATATGGCATCTGTTTGAGCCCTTTGATCCTCTTGGTGAGGTACTTTTGGGATCTTTCCAGTTGCTGCAGGTGTCTGGTAAGATACATCCCAAAAGGGGCATTGTACTCAATTATGGGCCTGATGAGGGATGAGTGAAGAGGCACGATGACCTCCCCTTATCTAGATGTGAATCCCTTCATGATTAGGTGGGCTATATAAAATGTTTTTCTAACCACTTTGGCCACGTGGTTGTCAAATGAGAGATTGCTATCAACTTGGGTCCCCAGGTCCCTAATTACTTCTTCTGTACTTAATGGATTACCACCTATGTGGTAATTTGTGGGCACTTTGTTTTTGCCAAAGGGGATGACTATACACTTTTTGGCATTTAGCTTGAGGCCATGGCTCTGGCACCAGTTGTCTGTTTCTATGAGGCCCTTTTGGAGGATGCTTGTGTCGGCTAGAGAGTTGATTATGGTGTCCAGTTTGCAGTCATCTGCGAACTTGGTCAGCCACAGTCCTTCCGTGTTGGCCTGTACCTCTGAGAAATATATACCAAACAAGAGAGGTCCCAGGACTGAGCCTTGTGGGACACCACTTGTAACTGGTTTGGAGTCTGACATGGCTCCAGCAATTCTAACCATGTGGGTTCTGTCCTTGAGCCAGTTTGCAATCCATCTAGTGACATAGGTGTTTATATTTAAGCTGGTGAGCTTATCTATAATGCCCGAGTGGGGTATTGTATCGAAGGCTTTTGCGAGGTCCAGGTAGGCTGTGTGGACCAACTTCCCCTTGTCAATGGCCTTGGTGACTGTTTCAAAGAAATCAACCAGGTTTAAGAGGCAGGATCCGCCCTTAACAAAGCCGAACTGGGTAGGATCCAGTTTCTGTAGGTCCCCAATATCTTTATTTATGAGGTCCATGATGATCCTTTCCATAGCTTTGCAGACCAAGCTAGTCAGGCTTATGGGACTATAGTTTCCAGGATCCGTTGAGGCACCACCTTTATGGAGAGGGACCACTGTTGCTGTACGCCACTCTTTGGGCACATATCGTGTAGTAAGGCTGAGATTGAACAGTTGTTTTATGTTTGGGTTTAGCTCTTCTTGGAGTTCATGTAGGATGCAGCCCGGGACACCGTCTGGTGCCATTGATGCTGTGTTTTTTGCTTTGGAGAGAGCGGCTCTTACCTGAGCATCTGAGAAGTCAGGGGGGCAGCACTCTGCTGGGATAGATATTTGCCCTTTTGGTGGGGAGAAGTTTGAGCTGAACCTGTCAGCTAGGATGTTGGCAATGTCTGTGGGTTCAGTATATTTTTTTGTCTTTGGACTAATTCTGAGCATATCTGGGAATTACCACAGGTTCCTA
>NC_056743.1:697516425-697706432 GCF_019279795.1 Protopterus annectens
TAGGGGGGGTTTTTGGCCTCCAAAATTTTAAAAAAATTTTAAAGGGATTTTTTTAAGTTGTAAATTAGATACTTGAGTCTCCTGCATTACTGTTTGTTATTGACTGACATTGTTTTTAAATGCCAGATGATTTTTACAGTCTGATTTTAACAATTTATTTAACATTACCTTTTAAGGATTTTGCTCTATCTTGTAGTAGCTTTCTCCTTTAGCTACCTCTTTAATAACATACCCCACTATACAGGTGTCCAAGGAACTCTGGAACAAAAGTAGGTAGCGGTACATGGCTAAGCTGGTAGTCATTAGCTTAGCATAAACCTATGAACCTATATAATCATTACATTGGTTATTTCTTAGCTTCCTAATGTAACTTAAGAAGGATTTAAAATTATTCTTGGCTTTAGAAAATTATTTGAAGTTTTGCCCTGCTCTTCCCAATAGTGGCTTTTGGCTCCTCCCTAACACTTTTTATGCATTTTTTAGTTGCTGTTGTTGTGTCTTTCGGCTTTTCCCGGTTAGGGGTCACCACAGTGGAACTCTGGTTCGCAAATGATTGGTAGTTGAGTTTTACGTGCCGAGTTACCAGCTCTGACGCACAAACTTTAACGAAGGTACACCCATTCATGCATGTCTCCACTAAGAAGACGGTCTAGCTGAGAATCGAACCGGACAGCGTCTTACTGTGAGGTGACAACGCTACCGAAGCACCACTTTTTTAGTATGAGGAGATTTACCTCTTTATAAGACTTGAGAAGTTTTTTCTCTCTTGTTTTATAGTTCATTCATGTCTGTGGACTACCATAGTAACCTGTTCTTAAACTTCTCATTATATTTGCTGTAGCTGGAATGGCTTGGTCAAAGTGCTTAGCTTGGTGGGAGTAGAATTCCTTTGTATATGTAGCAGCTGTGGCAGTAACAGGACTGAAGAAGTTGCAAGTGAATTTTGACAGCTCATGACAGAGCTTGAAATAGTTGAATTTAGATGTGTTGACTGTGGTGCATTTGCAGACATGAAAAGGGAAGGTCAGAAGTTTGTTTCATATTTAACCTGGGATGAAAAAACTACAGGAGTGGGTGAAAGCAACAGATATATTAGTCAGGACCAAGTCAAGGGTATTTTGTCCTCTAGCACCAATGAACGATACTCCAACGGTTAAAATACACTGATTTATTATATGTTACAGAGGAACTTTTATTTATTATGCCTGACAATCTGTGGGCATAAGCAACTTTTGAAGTATAAGTGTTCCAGTTTATAGAGTGGTAATTGGAATTATCAATAAATGAGTTTTTAGTAACAGATAATACCTTGAGTACATTTAGGAATTTTTCATGGTCATAAGGGAACATAGAAGGTGTCCTATAATATGCTATAAATTAGTAATTTGTTTTGATCACAACAAGTAGTAGTTCGGTGAGTTCAGTTTGCAGATCTCTGAGAATCTGTACAGAAGTGACATTTTTAACAGACACAGAAACACCACTGTGGTCTTCCACAGGCTGGAATGCATGTTAGGAACAATATGCAGGTATGGAGGGAATAGTATCTTCACATTAAAATCTACTTGACAAACGTTGATGGGAAATACTTCGCTGACACAAAATTCAGAAGATCATGAATTTAACAACTATCATCTTTTCTGTCTCTTGTATTTCTCAAAGGCAGCTGTTCCTTGTTGAGACTTGCCTGCTTCCTCTGGCTTATCCTTTAAGGTATATCATTCTCTGTTGTCTGCAGCCTCAACAGACACCTCTATGCCACAAGAGTCATGATGGATTGATATGGGGAGAGAAGCATATGGGAATATGTTGTGTTGAACATTTGTTATGTTGTCTGGAACATGCAGTATAGTGTAGTTTCATTTTGAAAAAATGTGTGCGGGGGAGTAACACATAGTTATCTACGACATTTAATACGGTATTGAAAAAAAACTGAAGAGTTTGTTTAGATGTTGTTATCCTGCAATATCAGTTTGAGACCATACAGGATATTATTAAAAGTAGAAGTGGAAAGCATATCTAGGGTGAATGTTTTAATGACCTTTAACTCTTAGAATGATAAAGACTTGACTAATTAAGTTACACTCTGTAACAGGTTGTTTTCAAATTTAAAGCCATCTCTGGTAACCCACAGGAAGCACACAAGGTGCAAGTGCCCAGAGCTTTATTGAAGGGCTACTGGTCTCTGGGGTTTGCCTCCTCATACTGAGGAAACATGTGAGAGTGATGCCTTTGGTCAACAATCAAATGTCCCCTGGAGCATGAAGAGAGTCTTAATGATGAACAGGGTTGCTATGGGGGTGAAAGGCTATCTGGGGGCAAGAAGAATGGGTCTATATTATAATCTCGACTGTTTAATGGATCAAATGCATAAACATCGAACTTTATGCATCGAACCATTAAACAATCAAAATTTAATAAAAAAAAAAAAAACCTAATGAGTGTAGGCAGGGGGGGCAAGCCCCCCCCCGTGCTACTTAAATAAATATACCATCTCCGAGATTGCACTACAGTGCAGGAAAGGGAAATCTTCCCTTTCTGTACCATACTACATTAAAGTGCGATCTTGGAGTTGGTATATTTAAGTAGTGGGGGGGTGTGAGGGGTGCAGGGGGCTTGCCCCCCCCCCGCTTAAACCCGTTAGGGTAAGTATTTGAAGTTTTAATTTTTTTTCCGAAGTTAGGGAACTTTGATAATATGGTGTCGACCATATTGTATTCGATGTTCCGTAACTTCGAGATTATAATAGACCCCAAGAAGAATGACAGGTTTAGTATCTATATGACATTAGGAAGTACACATTGGAATGACAGATATAATATGAGGGAGTGCATAACATTTAGAGAAGGAGTATCCTTCTTTATGGGAGACTGTAAAACAGTTTTGAACTTCAAGAATGTGAACAGAAGGATGTTTGTGGCCAAACTGCCTATACAATGGGACAATATGTAAAATATATAGGTGTAATACGTGTTATGAAATTAATAATATTGGAGATCAGTTTGCATACTATGTCAGATTTCATTCAAGATCAGTGACTGACAGGAAATGCCTAAAGATCATAAATTAAATGGCTACAAAACATTAGTGTGGGAATGACTAAATTTGTTTGGTACTGAAATGAGTTGGCCACATGGGCTTGGATGTATCAGTTACTTGGATATGCAACCAGTTCCAGGAGGTTCATAATTTTTGTAAATAAGTGCATAAATATTTTCATGCTCCACACAGACGGAGTAGTGTGTTCCTAAGACTGATTTTTTTATGTTGGAGGCGCAGGAAGGGGGATCAGGGAACATGGCAACATATTTTAGGTCTTATTCTCACCTAGCTGCATTTAAGATACATGGAAAATATTTTGCAAGGAATGCTTACTGAGAATATAATGCAACTGATGGATGAATTATACAGCAGAGAAAAGCACATTGTATAGTAGATATCTTGAACTAAACCTGTAAATAGATGGCTGCCTTAGCTATTCTATAAAAACAGAACTAGAAAATGAATACAATTATTTCTTACATAGAGGGGAAAGAGAGAATACAACTGTTTGGTTAAAAGAATGACAGATTAAAGTTTTAAAATGGAAAAGACGAAATTAAATGGAAAGTACTATCAACTACTTTGAAATGTCAGTAAAGAGCTGTTTGACAAAAACTATATGAGTGTTGCTACTTGGACATGCACAAGGACTGTGCAAGTCTCATGGACCACAGATCAAATTAAATAAACAGTTTAGTTCCCTGTCTTGGTTTATTTTTTTATTACAATGTCATAAGTCATACCACTTAAAAAGTATTACAATTATGATATACAAGACAGACAATATATCCCTCTACCTATATGTGTGTGTGCCTGTGTGTCCGTGCGTGTGTGTGCATATGGATTCCCTTCACAAGCTCGAAGTTTCAAAACTTCGAACTGCAAATGGTTGAGATCATAAGATTGAAGTTTTGAAACTTCGAACATTTTGAATGGAGATAGCTGTACAGAGCAGAAAGTACAGTTTTGTACCTACCATAAATGTAGATGTCCGATAGATATGCAACTGCAGTCCTGACATATGGGTTGTCCTGCCTCAGGCAGCCCTTCGGTCGGCCGGATTCCAAAGTCTGGGTCCGGCGTCGGCTGATGTCGACTCTTCCCCGATGTCAGAGCGGCTGGGGTATAAAAGCATCAGTCGACGCCATCTTCCTCAGTGTTTCTTGCCCCAGATGCCAGGTGCCCTCCAAGGAAGGCTAAATTTAGAGAATGGATAAAATTCCAGACATGCACAACAGTAATAAACAGATACACCATAACAGCTATCCCCAGCTAATGTGAAAAAGGGGGAGTGGACCCAAAAAAGAGAATTACAGAGGGGTAGGAGGGAGGGAAAACCTGACTGCAGTTGCATATCTATCGGACATCTACATTTATGGTAGGTACAAAACTGTACTATGTCCTTCAAGAATGCAACTGCAGTCCTGACATATGGGTTGAATACCATAGCCAAGCTGGGGGTGGTAGGATCTAAGATAAGGATGGTGTAGCTAAAATGCCCTGCAGGACTGCAGAAGCAAAACCTGCTCGGGATCTGGAATATAAAGGCAGGTTGTAATGTTTGGAAAATGTATGCACAGAGCTCCATGTAGCAGCTTCTAGAATGTCCTTTGTAGCCACCCCTCTTAGAAAGGCTGTGGAGGTGGCTGTAGCTTTGGAGGAGTGTGGCCTGATATTGACTGGCACACCTTTTCCATGGAAAGAGTAGCAGAATCTGATGCAGTTTCCAATCCATTTTGAAATTGTTTGTTTGGAAATTGCCTTTCCTTGTACTCCAGCAGCGTAAGCTACAAATAGTTGGTCAGACTTTCTGTCGGCCTTTGTTCTGTCCAAGTAATAGCGCAATTGTCTGTGTATGTCCAAAGTGTGCAAAAGCTTTTCTTCTTTATTTTGAGGATTGGGAAAGAAAGTAGGCAGGTGAATTGCTTGATTTAGAGAAACCCTGGATATCACTTTTGGCATGAATGAAGGATTGATTCTTAAAGAGACTCTGTCCTGATGGAAAATGAGAAATGGAGGTACTGCCATGAGGGCCTGTATCTCCGAGACTCTTCTTGCTGAAGTAATTGCCAACAGGAAAACTGTTTTCCAGGAGAGAAATTGCAATTCTGAAGATGCTGCTGGCTCGAAAGGAGGAAGAGTTAATTTTTCCAAGACGAAGTTGAGATCCCATGCAGGCACTGGTAGTTTTCTTGGAGGTTTGATATTCTTTATCCCTCTTAGAAACTGTCTTAGCAAAGGATGTGAAAACACAGGTGGATCACAATTGTATTTTGCTGAAATTGCTGAAGCGTGTATTTTTATGGAAGAATATGAAAGGCCATTGTGAAGCATTTCTGCCAAGTATTCTAGTATCTGTGGGATGTTCATTACTGATGCATCCTGACCCTTGTTGGCATTCCAGATGTTGAATCTCTTCCATTTGGCTGAATAAGTTTTTCTGGTGGAAGGCCTGCATGCTTTCAGTAAGATCTCTTGAACTTTTTTGGAGAGAGAGAGATATGGGGAGAAGTCATGGAACCCTCCAAGCTGTCAGTTGCAATGTTTGCAGGTTGGGATGAACAGTCCTGTAATTGTGCTGAGTTATAAGCAGAGGCCATTGAGGAAGGGGCCACGGCTTGGTGCGAGTTATGCTCCTTAGTAATGGATACCAGTGCTGTCTTGGCCAGTCTGGAGCTATCAAAATGCCTTTCGGTTGTTCTGCTTTGATCTTCAGTAACACCTTGGTCATTAATGGTAGACGTGGGAATGCATAGATTGTTAGAGAATTCCAGCTGAAGGAGAGAGCATCCATTCTCCAGGCTTGAGGATGGTGTGTCCTTGAGCAGAACTTCTTCAGATGATGATTGAGGTGTGAGGCAAAGAGATCTATGTCCGGCCTTCCCCATGCCTGAGTTATTTGTGAAAAAATGTCTGGATGCAACATCCATTCGCAAGGGTCCATAATGTTTCTGCTTAGACTGTCCGCCAGAACATTGTCCTTGCCTGAACAAACTGGGATTGCAACTGTATGTTCAGTTTCAGGGACTTTTCCCAAAGAGTCATTGTTAGTCTGCAGAGGGGGTAAGAATGGGTGCCTCCCTGTTTGTTTATGTACCACATAACAGTGGTGTTGTCTGTCTTTATTAGCAGATGACCTTGCTGAAGAAATTTTCAGAAGGCCTCGATTGCATGAATCACTGCCAGCATCTCTTTTTGATTGATGTGCAGATGCAATTCCTGGGGTGCCCATTGCCCTTGAATGCATCTGCCTTCCATGTGCGCCCCCCATCCATGATCTGAGGCGTCTGTTGTAATGGTCTGGCTTGCTTGAAGTTTGTTGAAAGACATGCCTTTGTTTAGCTGGCTTGCTTGTGCCCACCACAAAAATTCCTTTTGTAGACATGGAATGAGTGGATTGCTTCTAAGTTGTGGCTGTGTTGAGACCATAAACTTTTTAGGTACCACTGTAGTTTTCTCATGTGTAGTCTTGCCAGTGGAATCAGAAGAATGCAAGATGCCATGAAACCCAGGGCCTGCAGGATTTTCCTTGCAGTCATCTGGGTGTGCTTTGCTAGGCTTTTGAAGTAATCTGGTAATTGTTCTTGTTTTTCTTCTGTGAGGAAAGCCATTTGTGAGTTTGTGTCCAGTTTGGCTCCTAGAAAAATTATTTGTTGGGATGGCAGTAGTCTTGATTTTTGAATGTTGACTGTGTATCCCAAAGCCTGTAGTAAGTGAATGACATAGTCCAAGTTTCTTATCAAGGCTTGCTTGCTGTCCGCTTGTATAAGGCAGTCGTCCAGGTAAGGGTATATTTGTATCCCCTGAAGTCTGCAATGTGCAATTACTGATGCCAGGCATTTTGTGAATACTCTGGGCACAGTAGATAAGCCAAAAGGCAATGCTGAGAATTGATAATGCTCTGACCCTGCAAGAAATCTGAGGTATCTTCTGTAGCTGTGTCTGATTGGGACATGCAGGTATGCCTCCTTGAGGTTCAGAGTAACCAGCCAAGACCCCTTGCCCAGCATGGGAAGAAGTTGCTGTAACATCAGCATTTTGAATTTTGGCACAATGAGAAAAGTGTTTAGAGCGGACAAGTCCAGTATAGGTCTCCATTGCTTTTCTTTTCTTGGAACAAGGAACAGTCTTGAGTAGAATCCCTGGCCTTGTTCCTGAGGAGGAACCTTTTCTATTGCTTTGATTTGTAGCAGCTTTGAAACTTGTATGAGTGCCTCTGCCCTTTGATTTTGTGGCAGGTTTGGCATGCCTTGTCTTGTTGGTAAGGTATGGAAGTGGAACCTGTAGCCTTTGTCTATTATGTCCAAAATCCATTTGTCCTTTGTAAAAACATGCCAATTGTTTGAAAATAAGGATAATTTTCCGCCAAAAGGTGCTTCTCTTTGAGCCTTGGTCGGCGGTGTCAAAGTCAAGTCATTGTGATTGTCCCTGTGGAGCAGTAGGAGTCCCTGCACCACTTCTCTGATTAGTTGGTTGCCATTGGAGACCCCTGTAGGAGCCTCGGTATTGCCCTCTACCTCGAGCACGCCTGTTCTTTCCCCTTTGAAACTTGTCAGTGTCTGGAAAGGACCAATTCTTCGAAGGTCAATTCCTGTTGAACCTTGGTGGCTGAACCTGGAGGAAATCTTTGACTGTTTGTACTGATTTAGCCTTTTCCTCAATTGGTTTCAACACACCCTGTGCATTAGCACCAAATAGCTTGTCTTTTTCCAGAGGTGCATCTAGAAGCTTTACTTTAACATGATCTGGCAATGTCTGTTCTTTCAACCAAGCATGTCTACGTATGATGACCCCTGTCATAGCTGCCCTACATGAAGCTTCCAATGCATCATAACCACACTGAAGAAAATGATTGCTAACCTGCTGAGGATTATGAACCAAATCCTGCAAGGCCTTTCTATCTAAAGGCTCAGGAGAGGCTAACTTTTTCTGCAAATCATCCATCAAGAAATCCTGATACTGAAACATATGAAAAAGACAGTTAAGAGCCCTCATGGCAAGGGTGGTTGAGGTATAAACTTTTTTACCCCACCTCTCCAGGGACCTAGATTTCTAGATCAACAGAGTGGGCCTTAAAGAGATGTTTATGAGTTTCAGGAACCCTGTAATATCTGTCTGGCTTGACAGGAGTAGGAGGGAGAGAATCAGGAGAAGTACTGGAGTCTGAGTACACATCATCCAATACATCTAACACTGGGGGAATAGCTAAAGGCCTGTGCTGGGGTAACTTAAGGAAAGTCCGAAGCCTTTTCCTGGAGTCGGAGAAATCCTGGCCCTGCCACTGAAAATGCTCTCTCATGGAGTGGAGAATTTCCCCGAAGGAAATATCCTCAGGAGGAGAGGTAGAGGGAATGGATTCATCAGCATCAGAATCCTCGTAAGCCGGGAAGGATCCTTCCTGGGAATCTGAAAGGCCTGACTCACCAGAGGCTTCATCTGAGGAAAGGGTATCTGCCTGCTCAACCCTAGGCCTTTTGTCTGAAGGCGGCTGAGAACCTCTGTCTAGATGAGCCTGAGAGCCCCTGATTAAAGAAATTAGATCTGCAGCTAAAGTCATGATCTGTTTATCAGAAGTGGGACCCTGTGAAAAAGATTTAGGAGGGTGAGACTTAGCCTGGCTGGCAGCCTTAGCACGTGTGTAGGGGACACTGGAGGCCTAGATGCCCCACGTGCTGGAGTAACTTTGTCCACCGGTATGGTGTCAGGCAAATCTTGGGCTTCGGTTTCAGGAGGAAAATCAACAACCGGCACCGGGGTAGCCTCCGGGACCGAAGTGTGCGGTAAAGCGGTGTCATCGGCCTGGAGCGGTTGAATTACCGCCTCAGAAGAGACTGATGCACTCGCGGTAGGCTTTAGCGTGGTGTCGGTGGAAGGCGCGGGCCACGAATATCAGTCCCAGTCTTTCCGTTTTTTGGAAACATGTGCCGTCGGTAGTTCCGACGGCATGATATAGGAGTAATTTTCCCCAAAAAAGTCTTCAGCAAATTCTGCCCGGCGCCTAAGTGTGCGCTTATTGAAGCAAGCACAGGCAGCACAGGCCAAGACATCGTGGTCTGGGCCGAGGCAGGGAAGGCACTAAGAATGGAAGTCCTTATGAGGTATTTGTTTACCACAAGACAAGCAATTATTAACTTTAGCAGTTTTGTCTGACATCGGCTGAGGCAAGAAAAGGTTCCTCAACGGGGTACTTAGCTTTTTGATGACTTCGGTATCTGAAAACACAGGAGCTGGCCGACCGGCACTTGCAAACTGCTTCTGCTTCGGGCACCGCACGGCAAGAAAGACTGAGGAAGATGGCGTCGACTGATGCTTTTATACCCCAGCCGCTCTGACGTTGGGGAAGAGGCGACATCAGCCGATGCCGGACCCAGACTTTGGAATCCGGCCGACCGAAGGGCTGCCTGAGGCAGGACAACCCATATGTCAAGACTGCAGTTGCATTCTTGAAGGACATCGGGAAATTTACCGGTTTTATCAATGTAGTACACTCTCGGAACTGGCATATTTATCAGGAGGTGTGGGGGTGCAGGGGTGCTAACCCCCCTGCAAAAACTTTATAAACAAATGTATATATTTTTTTAATTACAATTTCAAAGTTTCAAAACTTTGATCTTATGGTCTCGACTATTTGAAGTCCGAAGTTTTGAAACTTCGAGCTTTTGAAGTAGATCCATGTATATATAATTAGCAGGGGGTGTGGAGGGAGAAGTCCCCACATGGGGGATGCAAGGGGATTTGCAGTCCTGCAAAAGATACCTGTATTTGGTTCATTGCACTGCAAGGTAATCTGCACAGCATGCACACAATGTGTCTAATTTTGTTGTGTCAATGACTGCACATCACTATTTTGGATGTCCATGTAGCTGGTCAATCCCGACACTTATCAAAACAAAAAGTTCACTGTTACACACAACACACACACAACACAAGCATACCAACAACCTAAAAACCTACACTATACCTTACACAAAACTATCTATGCACTAATCTTAACCCAAACCCTAACCCTAAAGACCGACACTACCACACACTTACCTTACCCGCACCCTAACCCTATGTCCCTCACTAGTGCACACTTACCTTAGCCGCACCCTAACCCTAAATCCCTCACTATCACTCACTTACCTTACCCGCACCCTAACTCCCTCACTATCGCACACTTACAGAGTCACGCTCACAAGTTACGCCTGTCTGTGTTTTCATTGTCGGGATTATGACTTGTCGGTCATCTGCTTCATCTGTCTTCTGGCGTCGGTGTTTTGCATGTCAATCTTCCGAGCTGTCGGTCTAACATAGGGAACCCATATATTATATATATATATATATATATATATATATATATATATACATACACACACACACACACACACACACACACACACACACACACACACACAAGACTGAAATCCAAAAGACTAAAAATTCAAAATACTGAATGATGGAATTTACCCCTTCTCCACTATTGTGCAATTTTGGAGTTGGTATATATAGTTAGCAGGGGGTGTGGGGGGTGCAGCCCCCCACATGATGGGTGCAGGGGCACTTGCACCTTGCATTAAAATGTGTTCAGTATTTTGAATTTTCAAGTCTTTTGGGATTCAGTCTTTTGGTTTGTTGGTCTTCTGTAGTAGACCCATATACACATACATACATACATATACATACATGTATGTATATCTATACGTATATATATATATATATATATATATATATATATATATATATATACACACACATATATATATATATGTGTCTGTGGCTGAAAATGGTCACATGATTGACAATAGTGGATACATATTCATATACAAATGGGGGAAGAGAGTCTTTTTGAAATTTGATCTGATGAAGTCCCTTATGATACAATAGACGAAAAATAAAGGTGTTTGAATTTTCATCTGGGTTGTGTTTCTGCAGCACACTTGCTACAGAAAACCATTGTTTTTCATTTGATTTTTGGTTCTGCAAATATAAAAAAGAAGAAAAAAATATAATGCTAAAAGCTAATGCAGTCTAATTTACCCAAAGAAGCAAGATGTAGCACAAATGTTTACATTTTCTGCTTGATATAACCTCCATGAACACTACCATTCCTTATATTCAAATAGCAGTGTAAATGTTTAACTGAAACCCTGAGTATCTGAAAACACGTGGTGCTTACACAAAAACAACATACACAAGACTGGTACGTATATACTGTTATTACAGTATCTCTATGGATGCGTTTCTCATTGTACTCCGTCTAAAAACAAATAATCACATAAATATTTGACTCACCTTTTTATCGCCATATCATTGTTTAAAGATTTTTATAGTCTTTTTTCCATATTTACATATACTACATATATCATTATCACACTTTTCAGAAAAACAAAGAAACATTCTAATAGTCAAAAATATTCGAAGCTGTGTGAACTGCGCATCCCTGCCGGACTAATTTACTGTTCCTGATAATGGGAAAGGACTTGGAGGAGCATAAATGCCCTCTCCCATAGTCACCTCCCCATGTCCACAAACAGGTAACCCTTAACATAGGTGTCTGTAGGTCACTGATGATTTATTTACAGTGCTGGGGGAGGGCCCTTTAACTTGTTACTTGAGGAGCGTGAACTTTCATGGCAAATAAGAACCAATGCCTTTTGTGAACCAGGGTTAAATGACCATTGCAACATTAAATGTCTTTTAAAACTAAGGAGTTTAAAAAGATAGTATACAATATCTGAGCCTTGCCTTCACCACTTACTGATTGTAGCTATGGAAAGTATTATTCACACTGTTTCAGTCAGTGTTAGGGAACTTGTTATAATAATGAACACAGAATATGGTTCACATGGTTATTTTATCCTTTATTACTTTTTAATATATACATTTTTTATACTTGTTATATAAGCACAAGTAGATGTGTTTAGTGACATTTTCATAAGTAAATAAAACGTTTTCCATATGACACATTAATACTTTTACAGAACTTTTGAAACCCTCATGTGAAAGGTGATTAGTTAAAACTTGATCACATGATTGTCCTGCTTGTTATTCAAATGTTACTTAAACGGTCTTGTGAATGTAATGTGAAATCTGAAGAAGTTGCCTTAACTAAGGCGACGAAAAGCGCTTTATTAAACCTGTTTTATTCGTTTACACATATATTTTCTTTGCGTTGGATCAGTGTGCCTGAAGACCTCTGCTTCGTGTTTAAGTTTATAGTTTAACCAGTTTGTTTTCGCTGGAAATAAGAATGTAAGTGTTTTGTTTTTTTTACTAGTATCTTATGTTGTGTCTTCCTTGCTTCTGCACTGGGAGTTAAAACATTGCCTTAGCATCTGTAAACATTAACATCACGTTTTTAGTGGCAAAGTCTAAAACACAACAGACTAAGTAAGCATGGCAAACATGCATTCTTAGTTCACCAACCGCCCTTTTGTCATTCCATTAGTCTCTTCTCGTCCTTACCTTTTTGCTTCTTTTTCCAGATAACCACTGCGATTACGACAATAAGGATCACGGCAACAACAGCAATAACAATCCCAACAATGAGTGCAATATTGGATGTTTGATCTGAAATGAACAGTAAATTATTGAGATCGAATTAGACAAACATCAGAAATCAGGCTTGTGATTACATTGATACTGATCTACTTAGTTTGTTATATATCATTTTTAAAAACAGTCAATAACCATATGCTGGTACAGGGGACATTAATGCATGTTATATCTTTACCATAAGACAACTGCAGACTTCACTGACAAATTGAGAAGGGGGCATGGACTGAGTACATCTAAGGCAGCCATACCTCATGGATACCCCTGCCAATGAATTTACTTGAACTATAGCACAGAACTTGTTAGGTATTTGCTCAGTAGTAGCCATGGCGATACATGCTGATCAGTGACTGGGATATATATGGAACATAAGTTATAACAGATTTACCTATATACAGCCTTGGACCAGTTACTGCATAACGCTATAAACATAGTATGCTATAGCACACAGCATCCAGTTTACCGGTACTGAGTACATTTTCAGAACCTCCATGTCAGATACCATCCAGCTGCCTGGCTAGATCACTGGGCTTGATGAGATCTGGACCAGTAACTAGGAATCCAGATCAAAAGCTTGTTTTAAAATCATCTGACTTTGATTTAACTTAGACAGCAACAACAAATATATATTTTTCATTCATTATGTTATTTATTGCTATGACCTTGCAATGGCAATTTAACATTGTACAGTCAGCCTTAAAGAGAGATTCACAAACTTGTTTTTCTAACAACAAAAATAATCATAAATGTAGATAATTAAATGGATTTATCAAAATAATCAAAACATATTTCTAAGGCACTGGGCAGATTGCATCATGCCATATTTCACCCATGACAAAACATGCATTCACCAAATGTATCAGCGTACAATAGTGAAATGAATGCAGTTCTGGTATGTTTAACAATTACTACGTCATCTTTTACAGTACTCTACCCAACCTCAAAAAATATTGCACCTATGGAAGGAAAACCCAGCCAACAGCTCAAGATGAATGAAACAGGAACACTATACTGAAACTTTAAACACAAAAATAATTAACCATAGCATTTTCTTCCACAGACTGGAACTTAAATAAGTTGTGCAACACAAAAGGATTTCCTCACCCCTGTGGCCATATGGTGGTCAAAGGTAAGGCTACTGTCTACCTGTGTACCCAGATTCCTGACCACTGGGTAGACTCTTAGGGGTGTATTATTAACATGGTAATTAGCTGGGCTGGTTGATTTACCAATGGGCACAATTTTGTATTTCTTAGCACTGGGGCACGATTTGTTAGTCAGAGACAAAACATCTTGAAGAATACTAGGTCTGCAGACTTTTTCCAGATAACCACTGTAAACTTAGCCATAAACCTTCAGCATCTGCTTCCATTGCAGAGAAATAGATGACAAAAAGGAGGCGAGCCAGTAATGAGTCCTGGGGGACTCCACTAGTGACAGGCATCTTGCTAGAGGTGGCCTCAACTGTTTTGACCTCCTGGGTCCTATCAGTGAGCCAGTCAGTTATCCAGTGAGCAACAAAAGGGTTTATAGCGACATTAGTAAGCTTGTCTATAATGCCTGAGTCGGGTATTGCATCAAAAGCCTTGGCCAGGTTGACGTAAGCTGTGTGCACTTTCTTGCCTTCATCCATTGCTCTGGTGACCCTCTCAAAGAAGTCCACCAGATTTAATAAGCATGAACTTCCTTTAACAAAGCCGAACTCTGATGGGACCAGCATTTGCAGGTTACCTATACCCTCATTTATCATGTCCATGGGGTACAACAGCTTATTTGTGGTCAGAAGGGAAGTATCAGCAGGAAACAGAATAGGAAAGTAAAGGAAAAGAAGAATAAACTAACTTTTGTTAAAAAGATCTTTACTGAAGGTATTACAGAGAATGGGGCAGTTTGGGTTTACAATGTTGATGTACTCTATGTTATAATACTTTAAACACAAATATCAACAGTAAGTATCTCCTTTATATTTGTACCTGCACTACAGGTTTGTTTAGTTAATCAGTCACTCATAACTTTCTGTTTAAGCAAATGCATCATTTGTAATCTTAAAACCTTCCCTTATGGTTATGGTGTGAGTGAAGGGAGAAAGTACAGTTTTGTACCTACCATAAATGTAGATGTCCGAGAGGAATGCATCTGCAGTCCTTACAAATGGGTTGTCCTGTCGTCAGGCAGCCCTTCGGTCGGCCGGATTCCAAAGTCTGGGTCTGGCTTCGGCTGGTGTCGCACTTCACCCGACGCCATTGCGGCAGTTTTCGGGTATAAAGGCATCAGCCGACGCCATTTTCCTCAGTGTTTCTTGCCCCAGATGCCAGGTGCCCTCTTGGTAGGCTAAATTTGGATAAATGCCAAAGTTTCCAAATAGTAGAGAGCAAACACACAAAATAAACATATATGTACATATATACAAACAAATACACCATAATAGATCCCCCCAAGCTAGCTGAAGATTGGTAAATACCCTAGGAGTACCTCAGAGGGAAGGAGGGTGGGTAATCTTGACTGCAGATGCATTCCTCTCGGACATCTACATTTATGGTAGGTACAAAACTGTACTATGTCCTTCAAGGATGCATCTGCAGTCCTTACAAATGGGTAGAATACCATAGCTAAACTAGGGAGGAGGTAATGAGAATAGATTATGGTGTAGTCAGGATCCCTTGCAAAACAGCAGTGGCAAAGCCAGCATGGGATCTAGAGTATAGAGGTAAGTTATAATGCTTGGCAAATGTATGCACGGAGGTCCAAGTAGCAGCCTCTATAATGTCCTTGGTAGCCACTCGTGAAGAAAGCTGTGGTAGTGGCTGTGGCCCTTGTGGAGTGAGGCCTGATGTTCTCTGGAGTTTTCTTTCCATGGTAGGAGTAACAAAGTCTAATGCAATTTCCTATCCATTTGGAGATTGTCTGTTTAGAAATTGGTTTTCCTTCTTTTCCTGTTGCATAAGCTACCAGAAGCTGGTCAGTTTTTCTATTGTTTTTTGTCCTGTCCGGGTAGTAGCATAATTGCCTGTGTACATCCAAGGTATGTAAGAGCTTTTCTCCCCTGTTCTGTGGATTGGGGAAGAATGTAGGAAGGTGGATAGCCTGGTTTAAAGAGACTCTGGATACCACCTTAGGCATAAATGTAGGATTTGTTCTCATGGACACTCTATCTTGATGGAAGATCAGGAAGGGTTGTACTGCCATTAATGCTTGTAGTTCAGAGACCCTTCTTGCTGAAGTTATTGCCAGCAGGAAGGCAGTTTTCCAGGATAAGTATTGCAAGTCTGCTGTAGCTGCTGGCTCGAAAGGAGGCAGAGTCAGTTTTTCTAGCACAAAGTTCAAGTCCCATGCTGGCAATGGAGGTTTCCTGGGAGGTTTTACATTTTTAATTCCTCTCAGAAACTGTCTGAGCAGAGGATGCGAGAAGACAGGAGGATCCAAGCTGTATTGTGCTGAAATAGCTGATGCATGTATCTTTATGGAGGAATAGGACAGGCCTGTGTGGTAGAGCTTGGCCAAGTACTCCAGGATGTTGGCTATGTTCACCAGTGTCACAGCTTGCCCCTTTGCAGCACTCCAGATGAGATATCTTTTCCATTTTGCTGCATAATTCTTTCGTGTTGAAGGTCTACGAGCCTCCAGGATTATGTCCTTAACCCTTTGGGATAAATTTGGGTTAATTTCTGTCATGTAATGTTCCAGGCAGTTAGCTGCAGAGTTTTTAGGTTTGGATGCAGAATGTTGTAGTTGTTCTGTGTCAGCAGTAATGGGATCAGGGGCAGTTTCCATATTTGTTCCCGGGACATGCTCCTCAGCAGTGGGTACCAATGTTGTCTTGGCCAGTCTGGGGCTATCAGAATGATCCTCGGACTCTTTGATCTTGAGAAGTACCTTGTGCATCAAAGGAAGTGGTGGGAATGCGTATGCTGTCAGGCTTTTCCAACTGAAGGATAGGGAGTCCACCTTCCAAGCAAGTGGGTGGTAAGTCCTTGTGCAGAATCTCTTCAACTGGTGATTGTATGGGGATGCAAACAAGTCTATTTGTGGTAATCCCCATTCTCTTGTGATGGCTTTGAAGATGTCCGGATGCAGCATCCATTCGTGGGCATCTGTTGTAGTTCTGCTTATTATGTCTGCTAGAATGTTTTCCTTCCCTGGTACATAAATTGCCTGTAACTGAAGGTTGTAGCTCAGAGTCACATCCCATAGGTCTAGTGCCAGCCGGCATAGGGGGTATGAGTGCGTGCCTCCCTGTTTGTTGATGTACCACATAACTGTGGTGTTGTCTGTCCTTATCAACAGCTGGCCTTCGTGGAGAAGAGGTCTGAATGCCTGGATTGCCAATTTTACTGCCATCATTTCTTTTAGATTTATGTGCAGATGCAGTTGGTCTTGAGTCCATAGGCCTTGAATGCACTTGTCCATCATGTGTGCCCCCAACCGAGGTCTGAGGCATCTGTCGTGATAGTTTGTCTTGGTTGACTTTTGCAGAAGGGCAGTCCTGTGTTTGATTGACAGGCCTGAGCCCACCATAAGAACTCTTGCTTCAGGCATGGGATCATTGGAATTTTGGTTTCCAGGCTGTGCTTGTGCTGAGACCACAAATTCTTTAGGTACCACTGTAGCTTTCTCATATGAAGCCTGGCATGAGGGACCAGAATTATGCAGGATGCCATGAAGCCTAGAGCTTGTAGCACTTTTCTTGCAGTTAGATGGCTCTGCTTTGTTAATGCCAAGAAATAGAGAGGAAGTTGCTCTTTCTTTTCTGCAGTTAGAAATGCCATTTGTTTTGATGTGTCCAGTTCTGCACCCAGAAAGGTTATTATTTGGGATGGAATCAGCCTTGACTTTTTTGTATTGACTGTGTATCCCATGGCTTGTAGCAGGTAGATGACTCTTTGTAAGTCTTCTGTTAATTTGCTTTTGTTGTCTGCTTGTATCAGGCAGTCGTCCAGGTAGGGATAGATTTGAATTCCCTGAAGTCTGCAATGAGCGATTACTGATGTCAGGCATTTCGTGAACACTCTGGGCGCAGTAGATAAGCCAAAGGGCAATGCTGAGAATTGATAATGCTCTGATCCTGCAAGAAATCTGAGGTATCTTCTGCAAATTGGTCTTATGGGGACGTGCAGGTATGCCTCCTTGAGATCTAGAGTTACCAGCCAAGACTCCTTGCCCAGCATGGGAAGAAGCTGCTGTAGGGTCAGCATTTTGAATTTTGGAACGATGAGGAATGTGTTTAGAGCGGACAGATCTAGAATAGGCCTCCATTTGTTTTCTTTTCTTGGTACCAGGAAGAGCCTGGAGTAAAATCCCTTCCCTTGCTCCATCAATGGTACCTTTTCCACAGCACGCATTCTTAATAATTGAGATATTTGTTTTAGAGCTTCTGCCCTTTGAGAAGGTGGTAGGTTTGGCATTCCTCTCTTTCCCGGTAATGTATGGAAATGGAACCTGTAACCTTTGTCTATAGTCTGCAAAATCCATTTTTCTCTTGTAATGCAGTGCCAGTTTCTTGAAAATAATGTTAGCTTTCCGCATAAGGGCGCTTCTAGTTGTTTCCTGGTAGGGGGTGTTATCGCCAAGTAACTGTGATTGAGCTGTTGTAGTGGTGGTGGCTGTATCCGTGCCTCGCTGGTTGTTACCCTGCCACTGGCTTACCCCTGTAGGCACCCCTGGATTGGTTTCTGCCTCTAGAGCGCCTATTCCTGCCTCTTTGCGCCTTAGAGGAGTCTGCAAAGGACCAATTCTTGGAGGGCCAATTCCTGCTAAACCTTGGAGGTTGAACTTGTAAGAAATCTTTTACTGTTTGCACAGATTTTGCTTTCTCTTCCATCTTTTTCAGAACCTGCTGTGCGGGGGTACCAAATAAATTGACCTTGTCCATAGGTGCATCCAAAAGCTTAGATTTGACATGGTCTGGTAATGCCTGCTCTTTCAACCATGCATGCCTCCTGATAACTGTGCCAGTCATGGCTGATCTAAAGGAAGCCTCCAGTGCATCATAGCCACATTTTAAACAATGGTTACTAACCTGCTGTATGTTATGTAACATTTCTTGAACAAACTTTTTATCTAAAGATTCTTCAGAGGACAGCTTTTTAGTCAACTGGTCAAGCATAAACTCTTGATATTGAATCATATGAAATTGGCAGTTCAAGGCTCTAGCTGACAAAGTAGCAGAGGTGTAAACTTTTTTACCCCATCTCTCTAAGGACCTGGATTCCCTTTCAGAGGGGAGGGGGTTTTTAGAAGTAGTAGCTGCTACAGCTTTAGGGCCCTGGGAGATAGTCTCTGGATCTGCAAAAGGGGCCTTATATAAGTGGTGATGAGTGTCCGGGACCCTGTAGTACCTATCAGTTTTAGCAGGAGCCGGAGGTAAAGTATCAGGAGTAGTACAAGCATCATTAAATGCATCATCAACAACAGATAGAACTGGAGGAATAGCTAAAGACCTATGCTGTGGTAAGTGTAGAAAGGTCCTAAGCCTTTTTCTAGAGTCTGAGAAATCTTGGCCCTGCCACTGAAATTGTTCCCTCATAGCATGCAATGTTTCTCCAAAGGAAAATTCCTCAGGAGGAGAGGCTGAAGGGATGGACTCCTCAGCATCAGAGTCTTCATAAGGAGAATAAGAAGCCTCAGGAGGGTCTGTATGATCTGAGTCATCAGAAGAATCATCTGTGGCTACTGGCTCAGGGGGCTCTGCTCTAGGCCTCTTTTCTGGAGGAGGGAGAGAGGCCCTGTCTGAATGAGGCTGGGATCCACGAATTAAAGTGATGAGATCCTGTGCCAAAGAAAGCATATGGGAACTGGTGCTGGGCCTGTGAGAGGGGGGCTTGGCAGGCACAGGTATGGAAGTTTTGGCTGCTTTAGCCCTGGCAAAGGCCTTAATAGACATAGCTGGAGGAGGCCTAGCAGCTCCACGTGCAGGGGTAGAAATATCTAGTGGAATGGTGTCTGATAAATCCTGTGAAATCGCAACAGAAGGCTGGATTTCAGAAGCCGTTTCTACCAGTACAGAAGAGGCCTCGTAGAAGGCAAGTTATCTGCTGAAGAAAGAACCGCTTGCTTGGTTTCGCCGAAACCGAGACACTCGTGGATTGCTTAACCGCGTTTCAGCCGAAACCGCGGACCGCGAGTGTCGGTCCTTTTCTTTGCGCTTTTGGTTATTTATGAGTCGGAGGATCCGGCGGCATAATGTAGGCAAAATCGAGCCGAAAATCTGTTCAGCAAAGTCCGAGCGCCTAAGCGTCCGTCGGTTAAAAGAAGCACAGGCTAGACAAGCTGCTACGCCGTGGTCTGGGCCTAAGCAATGTATGCAATAGGAGTGGAAATCTTTATGAGGTATTTGTTTCCCACAAGATAAACAATTATTAACTTTCTCTGACATCGGCTGAGGCAAGAAAGAGTCCCCAACGGGGTACTTAGCTTTATAGAAGTCTTCGAAGTAGTATTCGGTAGTAGTAATCTCTGGATCTGACCGACCGGCACTTGCGAACAGCTTCTGCTTCGGGCGCCACGCGGCAAGAAAGACTGAGGAAAATGGCATTGGCTGATGCCTTTATACCCGAAAAACTGCCTCAATGACGTCGGGTGAAGTGCGACACCAGCCGAAGCCAGACCCAGACTTTGGAATCCGGCCGACCGAAGGGCTGCCTGACGACAGGACAACCCATTTGTAAGGACTGCAGATGCATCCTTGAAGGACATCATGTGGACACTGTCTACTGAAGTCTATAGGATACGAAGTTTAAGTCCTGTATTATTTACAGAAGGAGGCATGCTGGTGCAGTGGCTCACATTGCTTCTTCACAGTGCTCAGCTCAGTGGTTTGGTTCCCCTTATAAAATGCATTTTGTATGAGGCTGCCATGTCTTCCCTCTGCTATCTGGAGTTTTACAGGTTTTGTCCAACATCCCACGTACATGCGGTAATTAAACTAACTAACCCCAAAAATTGCCCTTACTTGTGCATGCATTAGGGTGAATGTGTATGCGTGTTTGTGTGTGTGTGTGTGTGTGTGTGTGTGTGTGTGTGTGTGTGTGTGTGTGTGTGTGTATATATACAAGTCTGCACATCAGTGGTGTAGCTAGAGTTTGTGTCGCTCGGGGCTGTCTTTGAGTTTGCTGCCACTCTCCCTCACAAAATCATGATCAAATGGGCCCCGCTTACACAGCCCTTCTCCTGAAGCACTCAACTCCTTGTAAAATCCACTTGACACTCTAAATCTCTCAAATATGCAGCCCAAAGAATCTGGAAAAAGCCAAAATTTATTGGTGGTGGTGGGGGGGAGAGGGGGAGGGGGGGAACAAAGGTCCAAAACCAGGGATACCTTTTAAACATTGCTGGTATAATCTTAGAAAGCTGCTAGAATAGAGTGTTTTGTGTTACCATGTGTTTCCTGAAAAATAGGAAGACCGAAACTTAAATGACTATCTTTATTTAGTGAATTCAGTTCTCACTGATTTGCCACAAAACCACAAATTTTAAGAGGAACAGACCAAAAGAAATTCCAGACATTCTGTGAAAATCTGGACAGTTGAGAGCTATGGACTCAACTCCTTGAATCACAAGTGGTGGCATGGGTAGAGAATTCAGGCTCTTGTCCTTTGTACCTAAGGTACCGGGTTTGAGCCTGAGTAACACTACCCACCAGGTATATCTAATCGGGGCATTTTACACACACACACACACACACACAATGAAACACTATAGCAATAAGAACCAACACACACACACACACACACACACACACACACACACACACACACACACACACACACACACACACACAATGAAACACTACAGCAATAAGAACCAGTACACACACACACAATGAAACACTGCAATAATAAGAACCAGCACACATGCAATTGAACACTATAGCAATAAAAAACAGCACTTACACACAATTAAACACTACAGCAATAAAAGCCAGCACGCAAATGAGCATGAATTAAACACTACAGCAATAAGAATCAGCAAATGATGATGATGCACTTGGGCAGGGGCAGCAAAAAGACAAATGTGAACAACAATAAGAAAACTCTCATTACTTGGAACAGGCAGCAAAATGATCACACACCCATTAGCAGCAGAAAACTCTCCTTACTTGGAACAGATGTATTTTAAAATTGCGCAGGAGAACAGCACGCACAGATGTGATCACAAGAACACGACATGATACTACAGGACCGTTCTTAAAGAACGCCCTTAAAAAACATTTTTTTTAAAAATTAAAACTATGTGACAGTTCCAAAAGTGCCGCCTGGGGAGGACGACCCCTCTCGTCCCCGTCCCCCAGCTACGCCACTGCTGCACATCCTGTAATGAACTAGTGACTCACTCAGAAATGGTCATCATTCTTATGCTCATTGAGTGGTGTAACAGGCTCTGACTTCCCCATGACCCTAAACTGGATAACGTGAATGAATGATTAACATTTCATTTAATTTTATACTTAATTAAGGACACTGTCATCTATCAAGACACTTGTTACATAAGTGACGCTTTTAATGATGAAATTAAAAGCTTCATTCCCCTAAACTTTAGTAGAGCGCATCCCCATATTTTCCCTACATTTATGATGCAAGAATAAGGCAGAATTTTAGGACCAAAAACAAACACAGATGTAAAGTAAGATACAAACTCAAACGGCTTCAGGTACACTGAGGTGCCCAAAGACACACAACAGCAAAAGTAAATTAAGGCACCAAAGTTTCACACTGGAAATCAGTCACAGTACTTTATTGCAGAAAACAAATGGTAAGCGCTTTCACAACTTGATGTTGCTTCATCAGACCACATCACTACAACTGATGCTTGGTTAAATACTAAGACAATTAGTATGACATCACATTTTAAAGAAATATTTCCCCACAGACATAAAAACATATACCAATATCTATAAGAAAAATTACATAAAAATGATAGAAAAAGTAAAATATACACAATAAAAGGGATATTTTAAATATTTAAAAAAGGGAGATGTCATCCCTGATGGTTATTGGTAATAATCATTAAAATATATATATATATATATATATATATATATATATATATACACACATATATATAGTAGTCATTGTTTTAAAATTTTTAATCTTACAACAGATAGTAAGGGCAAATAGAGGTGGTGATATAGAAAACCACACTGAAGAACTAGAACAACAATGGATCACCAAGTTACAAGTAGATAGATATCCTGGTATGAATGGTTGTACCTCATTAGTTCCTTACCTTAAGGCAAGGCGCCTTAAACACTAAGTATGAGTTTTCTATTGTATTATTATGGTTATACATGCACAAAATGTGCCACAAGCACTTAAATCTAAAAAAATATAAATGATATAGAAATTGAATATAACCACTTACCACTCTGCTATCACCAATAAACTGCTTTACAAGACACAGAGCTGACAAAAGGAGGGAGGAAAGGTGGTCCACACACCAAGATAGTTATAAAAAGGTAGCAAATCTGAGACTCCTTTAATCTTTTAAACATTTCTAGATTTAGCAAGAAGATAACTAGCTAATCAAAAGGCTGTTTTGACATTGTTAGATTACCAAATGTTTGATATTTTTTAAGAATTTGCATATCCATTTTACTGCAGCAAATTAATGTTCAACCTTCTTGCTATGCCATACACTATGTGAATGGCTAATTTTGTCTAGCAGGATACAGCAACACCATTTAAAATTGTCCACCAAAGTGAAAGCCAGGCAAAGAAACTTTAAAAATGCTGATTAAAAAAGTATTTTTTAACTGCACTACTTTCCTTTAATCCTTTAGATCCACAGCTGTCAAGATTTCATAGTCAAAACCTTTCTCAGTATTCTGATTACTCTAAATAGAATATCTGTATACATAATGATAAGCAATAGACTGCTTAAACTGCCAGACCACCCTTCTCAGAGATCAGCTGATACAACAAGTACTTGCGTGACTGTTGTATCTTACTTAGTGAGGCCCCTCTGTAGTAAGTAACAGCTGGGAAGAATCCCAAGACGTATTAAATCATCTCCCAAGGAGGCAGAAACAAAGGGGAGTGAAAAAACGAGGGTTCAGAAGGCTCCATCCTAAAGCAAGGAGAGTAAAATGAGAAATGACTTCTGGAAAGGTGTACAATGACAGCCACATGACCATGGCATGTTTTTGAAAAAGGCAGTGGAAACAGCCCCTAGTGGGGTGATCTTTAATTGCACTGGGAAAAATGTCATTTAGCAGCCAAATGATATAAAGAATACACAGTAATTCACTTAAATGAGGTTTGCTTAATCACCAAGCCCTTGTCAGCTCCAGGAAAGGAGACAACATGCTGGTCTGTCTTCCTGATCCCACTCCATAACTGACTCCTCCTCCCTTGAATTACATTCCTTACAGGAAAAATATAAATATGAAAGGACTTGTTTAAGGTCATCTCTATGACCACCTTAAAAAGGAAATGAGGGTTAGTTTTAGGCCTTATGAAAGTTCAATCCCCTGCAAATAAGAACCTGCAATTTCAAGATCATGCAGTTGACAGCAATCACCACCAAAAACCAAGTCTTCTAAGAGATCAGCTTCAAATCAGATTGCTTGAATGGAGGATGGCCAAGTCTGCCAATCATTGTTAAAATCCTAGTGAGAAAATGTTCTCCAAAGGCAGGTAAAACTGCAGGACCATCTAAAAGAACTGCCAGATAACTTTGAGCTGGCCCACCATCCAGCTATTCAGAGAGTTGTGATGTACCAAAGTTGCAGAAAAATGACGGTTGACCATGTCTTGGTATGTTCCAACTCCAACCGGTGCTGGAGAGGGGTGAAAATTACCAGTAAATTCACAGACTGAGTTGGACTGGATATCAAAAAAGAAAAATTTCTTCCACTGGTAGGTGAAAGGTTTTGTGATAACTTCAGTGATCTCTGAGAAGTTCTAGTAGGATCGAGTGCTCTGACAGATTAGCCAGGCTTCAGGGTGGGGCCAGATTACCTCAGCTGCAAAAGTTCCTGTGTCTTGCACTGGAATGAAATCCTGTACTGCCAGGGACCCGAGAATCTGAAATAATACTTTTTTTCTGCTACCCAAGGGAAAATAAGGATGAATTTTCCTAGCAAATCTGAGATGGAAAGGCATATAGGAATGACTAACTTTAGACCAAAACACAGGGACCAATGCACTGTATCCTGCCCAGAAAAGCAACCAATCACATCCCACATTCTGTCAGAGAAGCTTCTAGTCACACAGAATCAAAGCAAAAGAAACAAGTAAAAATGCAAAGAAAGTTAAAGCCTGCCATGCTTTATGTAGAATTTAATATTTCAAATGTTTTCCCAGGAAATTATACTTTTTATGTCATGTACAAATGATTATGACCTCTTCAGATTCACTCTTAAGGTCATAGTTATTTATACACACCTCTTAAAACATAATTTACTGGCAAAACTTGATATGCTACTTGTTATTATCTGTATTAAGGCGAGGCGATTTTAGGTTACTAGCAGGATAAAAAAATATGTACTACAGTATGTGCTGTAAAAGATTGCTACCCCAAAAGCTCTCAGGACTTAAAATTGCAAGGGAGAACGGTTTTTGCAGGAAGACTTACAGCAAACTTACACTATCAAAGAGAAATTCCATTTACACTTAAGAGCTTTGTGCAGAGCTGCAAGAACAATCTGTTTCACACAGCAGTATAAGTACCTAGGTAACGGTATAGATCTCAGTAGTAACTTGACTGAAGGAGACAAACATTTTATTATTTAAACTATCATCATTTTCTAAAGTACTTGCCCTAGTGACAGTCTCAGTAGCAGCAACCTGTGCAGGGTGGACCAGGATCTCTATCCCAACAACAATCTCCAGTTCATCCTGGGGGATAATCTCTCATACACCTGCCCTATGTCCTTTTCCCAATGGGTTGTGCCTAGTTTACATCCTACTGGAGATGTCCAGGGAGCATCTTCAAAGGTGCACACACCACCTCAACTGACTCTACTCTTCACGGCGGAGCAGTGGCTGTATTCCATGCCTCTTGATTTACTGAGTTCCTCACTCTGTTATGGGCTGTGATCTCAATTAGTTTGAAAAGGAAACTCATTTCTGCTGCCTGTATCTGTGATCTTAATCCTCCAGTCACTACCCAAGGGTCATGATCATAGATGAGCGGACAGGAACCTTGCTTTCTGTGACTCAGCTCTCACTTTTCTACAACAGCCCAGTGCCTACAGTACTGCTACTTTTGTAACTACCTGCTGTTCAGTTTCCTTCATCCACTGATCTGTCTCCTGATCCCTTCTATCTTAGCTTGTGAAAGGATCCCAAGATACTTAAATTCATTTACTTGGAGTAATTGCTACTTCATTACCTGCTAAGATCAATCCACTATTTTTAAGGAGAGAACCATAACCTCTGACTTGGAGGTATTTATTTTCATATTACCTGTTTTACAGTCAATAGCAAATAACTCAAGGACATCTTAAAAGATTACAGTTACTTGATGCTAAGACGACAACACTGTCTGAAAACAACAAAGATAAAACCTTCACAGCAAACTGGATATTATCCAGTCTTCATCTGTCCCTTGATATCCTGCCCATGAAAATCAAATGCAGGCAGAAGGGAGGCAAGGTACAGTCTGGACAAAGCTCTATGCCCACTCAGGACATATTCAACTTAATGCCAAGAATGTGAGCACAATAAAGCCCTGACTACAGCTCAGCCATCCTGGGTTCAATTATCCATTCGGGTGACCAATGAAGTGGCAGACAGGGATGGATGTGCCATTCCCAGGGAGGGAGGGGACTTGTTGGTGACAGTCCTTAAAGGAAGGCATGGTCCAAAGAGGACAGCTGCCCTCAGACATAACCAACAAGTGTAGGGGACTGGCCAGGGAAAATGGATAGGACATACAAAATTAAAAAAAAAAAAAAAGAAAACAGACAGAGGCAGAGACAGCTAAGTTCCCCAGGATACCCTTAAGATCCATGACTGGAGCCAGCAACACTACTGGAAGTCCGGGGTGGGGGTGGGGCAACAGGATGGCTAATAAACTTGCTGTGGATGTGGGGCACTTTGGGCTGGAATGGTAGTAATGAGGTTTGAGGGGATCCAAAAAAAAAATAATGTGAACACAACTGTCACTACTCAAATACAGGGAAAGAAAAGCAAACAACAGCGGCTTTGTAACCCTGTACTATTGTGCTACTTTCTGCAGGATACTCTTGGACATATGCTGACATGCTTTCTCCATGTCCTCAAAACACAGATGGACAGTATTTCTAAATACCCATAACCTTCCAATAGCTGTGCAGGGGCAAAGAGCTGAGCCCCTGTTCCATGACCAAAATGGAATACACACTGCTCTTCTGAATCAGAGGGTTCAGTGTTGTATGAATCCTCCTTTCCAGCACTCTAGCATATACTCTCCCAGGCAAGCTGAGGAGTGTGACCCCTCAATAACTGAAGTACACCCTCCTGACTCTCTTCTGAAAATGGACCACTATTCCAGTCTCCCTAGCCATAATTACTGTCTCAGCCAGTCACACAGTATTGAAAATGCATATTAGTCATGAGACTTCAGCAGTGTGTAGCATCTTTGCATGTCTGGCTGGATCTAACCCAATCCTGTATCCTATTCACAGCAATACTGTTTAATCACCATGGTAATCTCATCAGCCAAAACTGATCCGGTTCCACCATCTGCTTCTAGGACTATTCTTTCTAGCAATGTCCATTGTTAAAAGCAACATTTCTTCAACCTTGCTCATAACCGCATGGTTAAAACTCTCCCCCTTCATCATGAGTCACTAGATGGTTTGTCAAAACCTGTTTATATACAATGCCTCACCCTAACCAGAACTTTTCTTCCTGACACAGCTAAGATGATTAAAGTAACTACATTTCAGATATAGTATGGTATTACATTCATGAGGCTGGATGTGCCTTCATTTATTTATTTTTATTTTATTTTATTTATTTTACATTTGTTGACTGGGATAGTCAGACTGGATATATGTCCATTTTCAGCAGAGGCCTGGGGAGAAAACCTCCAAGACATTGCAAAAAATGACACAATGATTACATACTAACAATATACATGTTATTGATAGTTATACATAGCTACAAAACCTTTTATGAAAAATATCCAATACAAAAAGCAGTTTAGGTGTTTATATATATATTGGTTCCATAGGAAGTGTGTTTCTTCAGTAGATTAACAGAGAGAAAAAAACAAAGCAACAGTGAGTAGTTATAATAGCCAACAGAGGTGGTCATGGAAGAGGTGAATACTGTCAGTCTGGATTAGTGCAAGGGCATAGCCACTGTGAATTTAAGAGGATTCTTAGTTGCTTTTTAAACAGTGGAGTGGATGAAACGGATGTTAGTTCAGTTGGAAGCTTGTTCCAAGTGTTACCAACAGAGTTAGTGAACAGGCAATCCCCAGACTTGTTGTTGGGTTTTAAGGTAGATACTAGTACCCTACTGGCAGATTGTAGGGTTGTTAGGTTTTTGTATGGGCTAATAAGGTTACAGAGTATGGGAGTATTTGTGGGATGATGCAGAATTTTATGAATAATTGTAAGTTGCTGTATAAGAAGCTGACTTTCCAAGTCCAGCCATCCTAATAGTTTGAGATTCTGGAAGTGATGGGTTCTAAATGGGGATCATAATTACATTATTTAATGTTCTTTAACCATTAAACCTGTTCTGGTATTTGATAGGATTTTATTATTCGGTATCATTAAGCTGGTATTCCCAGCATGCACTATAAGTGAGTTCTGTGTATGACATTCCCTATATAATTAAATAAAGACTGCAGTCTGAAGGTCACAACCTGCCTAGTTGCCACAGAGAAGCAAATAGTGGCACCATCTGTCAAGTAACTCACTGTGTCAACACAATATGCCTGCCTCACATCAGACATTGCATTATATGGTTATGATGTCATAAAAAGAGCTTAGCCTGCCTTACATGTTTAGCTAATATCATCTACTCTTCCTATGTTCCTTCTCTTACTTTATTACCATCACAAGTCTTAATGAGGGACTCTGGCCTTAACAGTCCACCACCTACTCAGGTAATCTAGTCCATGTATCCACTACTTTTTCCATGAAAACGTATTTTATAATGTCTAAGTTGAACTTTGTACCCCTAACTTGGTAGACCTGCTAGTTACCCCCCTTATGTTTCTCCTCTTGAGTTATATGCCATCATACTATTTCCTAAGTGTCTTGTGCATCCAGATTACATCTCCTCTTGACTGACAATAGATTTAGCTACCTTGACCCTCTCTGTACCCCTGGTCCTTCATTCCCTTTATTACCCCGGTAGCCTTTCTTTCTACATTACTTGACTAGATTCATATCATTACCCCTGTATAACCATCATTAATTAACTCAGTACTCCAGCTGGGATCTGACAAAGGGTCTAAATAAGGGTAATATAACCCTTCCATTCATAAAGACTGCTCCTTTAAGGATACAGCCCAGCATCTTAGTGGCATGACTGTTATTTTCTTGTTTTATACCTGTAGTTTCAATTTTGCGGTTACTACCATACCAAGGCATTTTTCCTGATGTGTGCATCTTATGGGAACTCTTTTCAGCTAGTGTTTCACTTTGGGAGTATTACAGCTCAAAAACAGTTTTCACTTCCCTGCATTTTTTAAGCACTTTTATTGAATTATCACTTGTGATATAGGCAAATTTACATTTATATAAAAGTAATCAAACTATATTAACATAACAAACATTATACTTCATATATATTGCTGTATATCATATAACCTAAGCAACATTACATACATTATTCAATTCCAGTCCTTTCTTTTTTAACAAAAACATCTTTATTAAGATATCACTTGTGATATAAGCGATGACACATTTATATAAATGAAAACAAACCACACCAACACAATCTTAGTTGCAAGCATTTGACATTATAAACCATACTGACACTCCCAGCTGCAAACATTATACATCCCTTATAATCTACCCAATCATTTTCAGTCAAACATTATATAGCTCATTTAAGTCCTGCCTTCTTTTAAACCTCATTCCTCCCCTGTATGTACTGTTTCCTCAATTCCCATTTTTCCTATGTAGTTTGCTCCTACCCTTTTCTAAAGATCTGAATTCCAGTTGTTTTGTAACTGTTACTATATTCACTGCATATAATATAGTTCCCTGCATTAAACCACAGATGCCATTTTTAGCCCACTGTCTTTCTTCAGACCCTCTGAAGGTTTGCTCCTTCACCTTTCACTGTTCCTTCTATTCAGTAAATTGCCACATAACAGCCGTATATCCTTCTGTCCATTTAGTCAGGTGATTTTTTACTCTTAAGTCCTTTTAGTCAGACTTTCTGTCCTCTGTGAGGCTCTAGTATAAAGACTTAACTGAAGTCAAGGGATAAAATACCAGTTTGATTTCTTTTGTCATGCTACAGTATAATCAAGTCATAAATCTGAAGTAGGTTGGACTGATACTTCTTGTTTAAAATAAACCCAGAGATTCATAGGTTTATACTAGGCTATCTGCCCTGGTGCATTTATAAGCCTAGCCCAAGTGTGCTTGGCTTTCGCCGCCCTTCCTTAGGTTTGAGTTTGCTGTGCCCTTTTTAAGGTTAGTTTACTGTGCCTCTGTCTAGTAGTGACACAGAAGTAATCCCCGGGGTAAACTTACGATCTCCCATCCACTCATCAAGATTCCTCTTGAAGAGAGTCAGTGAGGTGCTCTGCCTAACATGGATCGGGATTCTATTCCAAAGCGAAGGGAGCCTTTGGGTTATGAATCTGTCCATCCAGCACGTTCTATTTATTTCTGTGCTGAGGTTCAAGTCCCTCAAGCGCGTGGTTCTAAGGGATTTGGATTTTCTAAGGTGGAGCATGTCCATTAATTCTGAGTTGGACATAGCTTTGTATGTCAGGCATAGATCGCCTCGAAGTAGGCGGTATGCGACTGAGTAAAGCTGGAGTTTCTTTAACCTGGCAACATATGGCATCTGTTTAAGTCCCTTGATCCTCTTTGTGAGGTACTTTTGGGGTCTTTCTAGCTGCTGCAGGTGTCGGGTAAGGTACATCCCAAAAGGGGCACTGCATTCTATGATGGGCCTGATGAGGGATGAATAAAGGGGCACTATTACTCCCTTGATCTAGATGTGAATCCTTTCGTGATAAGGTGGGCTATGTAGAAGGTCTTTCTAACCACTTTGGCAATGTGGTTGTCAAAGGAGAGATTGCTATCAACTTGGGTCCCCAGATCCCTAATTACTTCTTCTGTATTTAATGGGTTTCCACCTATGTGGTAATTGGTGGGCACTTTGTTTTTGCCAAACGGTATGACTATACACTTCTTGGCATTTAGTTTTACACCATGGCTCTGGCACCAGTTATCCATCTCTGTGAGACCTTTTTGAAGGATGTTTGTGTCAGCTGGAGAGTCAATTATGGCGCCCAGTTTGCAGTTATCCATCAACTTGGTCAGCCATAGTCCTCCCGTGCTGGCCTGTACCTCGGAAAAGTATATGCCGAACAAGAGAGGTCCCAGGACCGAGCCCTGTGGGACACCACTTGTGACCGGTTTCGAGTCTGACATGACTCCGGAAATTCTGACTCTGTGGGTTCTGTCTTTGAGCCAGTTAGCAACCCATCTTGTGACATAGGGGTTTATGTTTAAGCTGGATAGCTTATCTATGATGCCCAAGTGGGGTACTGTGTCAAATGCCTTTGTGAGGTCCAGATAGGCCGTGTGGACTACCTTCCCTTCATCTATGGTCTTAGTGACTGTTTCGAAGAAGTCAACCAGGTTCAAGAGGCAGAATCTGCCCTTGACTAAGCCAAACTGAGTAGGATTCAGTGTCTGTAGGTCCTCAATGTCTTTGTTTATGAGTTCCATGATGATCCTCTCCATGGCCTTGCAGATAAGGCTAGTCAGGCTTATGGGGCGATAGTTACCAGGGTCCTTTGAGGCACCACCTTTGTGGAGCGGGACCACTGTTGCTGTATGCCACATAGTAGTGTGGCTGAGACTGTACAGCAGTTTTACATGTGGGTTTAGTTCTTCTTGGAGTTCGTGTAGGACGCAACCCGGGACACCATCTGGTCCCATTGAAGCAGTGTTTTTTGCCTTGGAGAGGGCGGCCTTCACCTGAGCATCTGAGATGTTATGGAGGCTGCACTCTACTGGGATAGATATTTGCTCTTTAGGGGGGGAAGGGGGGGAGAAGTTTGCACTGAACTGTCTGCCAGGATGTTGGCAATGTCTGTGGGTTCAGTGTATTTTTTGTCATTTAGAATCAACTCTGAGCATATCTGGGAGTTGCATCCCAGGTTCCTAACATAGCTAAAGAAAGCCTTGTGATTGTCTTTAGTGACCTGTGCAATTTTTCTTTCAAAGCTGGCGTTGGATGATTTTATGAGGGATCATAATTTTCTGCTAGTACTGATCAGAGATGCCTTCCCTTTTAGGGATTTTGCTCTAGCTTGTAGTAGCTTCCTCCTTCTGTTGTACAACTTATTTATGGCTGGGGTCCACCAGACTGGACACCTGCCTTTGGATGCTTGGGTCTTTGTTTTGTTTGGGATAGCATGGTCCATGCATTCCTGGATGTGTCCATAGAATGCGTTTATATAGGATTCTGTGGTTTGGGCCATAGTTTCCACTGATTCTGGGGCCTTGAAGGATTCCACCTCAGATTTGAGAAGTGAGAAGTTCGCTTTTGAGAAGTTTTTCACTGTGGTTTTCTGGGCTGGGGGTGGGGTCAGGTTTTGGATATCCAGTGAAATTAATTTATGGTCTGATCTTACCAATGAGGGGACTACTTCTGGTGTGGAGCATAGGGTCCCCATGTTGGTGATGATCAGGTCAAGTATGTTTTCCCCTCTTGTGGGAGTTTTGACTAGTTGTTCCATAGCATTTGAGTTTATAAATTCCAGGAACCTTTGGACTAGGGTGTTGGGGCTTGAGTAATGCTCCCAGTCAATGTTTGGGTAGTTGAAGTCACCCAATATAATGGTGTTTGGAGAGATCACATGGTCTCCAATGTTTTCAGGAAAGCCGAGTGGGATTCCTGATTTTGAGACGGTGGTCTGTAGCATGTTATAAACTGAAAGGCAGTTTTGCCCACTGTTAGTTGCACATGGATGGTTTCTGATGCTTCGTGCAACGCTACTAACCTGGAGGTGTGGGTATCCTTGATAAATATGGATACTCCCCCTCCTTTTGTGGTTCGGTCCAGGTTTTGGGGCCGAAAAGCATGGTATGATAATGAGGTATAACCTGGTAGTGCTGGGGTGCTCTCTGGAGCCTTGAACCAGGTTTCTGTCACTGCATAGATATCGATGTTCTCCACACTAAGGAGAGATTTGAGTGCGTGCATTTTGAGGTTTAGACTTCTGGCGTTTATCAGCATTACCCTTAGTTTCTTGTTCTTAGTGTTTTCTAAGGAGGTGGGTTTGTCTTTTGAGCCTTGCCTAAAAAAGGCACTATGGGGGTGGCAAGAGCCTTTGCCAGTATCCGAAAGCCCAGGAGTGACAGGTGAAAGCCGTCCCTTGCGAAACAACGTGGCTTGTCAAGCATGTCATCCCAGGCTGACAGGCACTGGATCCC
This sequence comes from Protopterus annectens, assembly GCF_019279795.1. Classification (NCBI taxonomy): domain Eukaryota; kingdom Metazoa; phylum Chordata; order Ceratodontiformes; family Protopteridae; genus Protopterus; species Protopterus annectens. Next base: position 697,549,577 of record NC_056743.1, read on the forward strand.
CTTTGAATGACACCAAAATTTTAGCCAGTTGTTAAAATCGATCATTTTGTCTTTATACTGCGGCATCATTCTAGGTGAGGGTAAGATGCTGCTCAAGGTCAGAGTCATACCAGCCTGGGCTACATGATCGGAGAGCTCCTTTATGTCTCTTTTCATGTAGTCGAGGGAGGTACGTCTCAGGTCATTCACACCAGCGTGTACTATGACCGAGTCATATTTGTACTTGCTTTGGAGTGATCTGAGTGCTTGCGTAATGTGGCGGATCCTAGCGCCCGACAGGCAGCTCACTGTGACCTTCTACTTGTTCAGCCTGGTGAGTGGGACGTCAGTGTGTCTGACTATAGAATCACCTATTACAAGTGTGTCAGGTGTGTTGTTCTGCCTTAAGGGCTGTGACTGTTTGGCACACTGACTTTGCGAGCTATGTGTTGCTCGTGTTTTGTTGTGGGGTAGCGTTTGCTTGGATGTCTGCTTTGGCGGTCTCTGCTGTTTAGGTAGATTTTTAATTAGAACCTCTGAGTATGTTTTTGTGTGCTTGCGTGGTTGGAATGCTGTTGTGGCAGGACTATGTGAGACTGGATTAGTGTTGTGTGATGTTACCTTCTCCTCCTGACTGGTTACACCAGTTTTGAGGTGAGAGAGCTCGGCCTCCAGTTTGGCTATATGGTTGCATCTCTCACATATGTTTGATCCTGTTTGGAGGAGGAGAGGGTTGTCCGTGTACATGAGACAGTTGTAACATTGCCTTAAGATTCCCAGATTCACCAGTTGGACTGGAGAGGAAACAATTAACTGACCTTTGGACATGCTAGAGTAGCATAGGTGACTCTTTTATCACTCAGTTAAAAAGGACCAATAGGGGGCAAGGTAATTGTAGAGGGTATATGAGGATGTAGTGCTTTTAGTATATTAGTGCTAGATTGTAAGATTGCTTATTTGGGCAAGTGTAGGGCCTTAGATTGAGAATAGGGTGTTTACTTAGAGAAATAGAGCAGTTCTAAGGGAAAAAGTGAAGAGCAGGCTTTGTGGAGCCGGGAATAGTTTAAACCTGATTAAGCGGCGCTGGCCGATGCTGCGCTATGTGCACAATCGCGCAAAGCCGCGCAAAAGCAGATTTTTATGCAGGGAACTTCAAAGAGCTAGAAGTGGCCCAAAACGGCCAATTGCTACAAGATGCTTGTGCTGAGGTCACTCCTTTAGGGACAGATAGGCTGCTCAAGGCTCCCCACTCCCACTGGTGAGCAAAGAAACTTCCTTCTATCCAAGTAAGGAAATGGGCAACACAGGAACTATCCAAGAGTCCAGAATACAGCAAAGCCTGTATAGGGGACTATTCTAATTAAGGAAAGGCGGGAAATAAGGATTTTTTTTCAAGAAAACAGCAGGAAAATTACAGTATATGCAATGCACAGGCTGGTGCACTTGAGTGGGCAGCCTCAACAGTTAATTACAACAAACAACTTTTAACTTAAGTGCAGGTAATGAAAAACGCAAAAAACAAGCTTATAACAGTTAAATCAGCAGTGTAAACTCACTTTTCGTCGAGAAAGGAAGGTCGCACAGGTAGAAACAGAAAAAATATACTTATATCTTGAAAGCAGTCACTCTTTTCATTTCTCTGCTGCTAGCACCACTCTGCAGGACCACGAGGAGCTGTTGCTGAGTAGTATAAGCGAAAAAAACTCTCAGGAGCGGATTTTTATGCAGGGAACTTCAAAGAGATAGAAATGGCCCAAAACGGCCAATTACTACAAGATTCTTGTGCCATCTTAGTACTTATCCTGCAGTCAGTATCCTGCACTATTTAGAAGCAGTTCAGTTTTATAAGCAGATCCAAACACTGACCCAGTGGCACTCTAGCAGCTGAATATGATATGACTCCCACACCTCATCTTCCATGATCTACAGTAGAAATACTGCTTCAGCCAGACCAAAAGAGGATAATAACATCCTATTCTGATAACTTATTCAGTAAAAGATTATAACCGACCACACCAAATACTCAGGAGAATTGAAAGGGCTGCTCCTGCGATGTGATCAGCATTATGACTGTCCCAAAGATGATCAATAAGTTCATTTAAGGCAGTGTTTTTGAAAACCATGCTGATCATGTGTAATAAAACTGAACTGCTTATGATAACCTGAGAATATAGAGTGAATCATCCTTTAAATCAGTTTATCTAGGAAATGAAGTTCAGAGGTAAACTGTAATTCCTTTAGCACTGAACATCATTGTTGTATGAGCATACAACAGTAGCCTTCCTCCAGTGCTGAGCAGTGATACCTTATATATTACTCCTATTTATTAACATCAGGACTTGTTTAGAAACAGCATCTGTTGTAAGGCAAGAATATCTTGGGAGAAGAACCATATTTCTGTTCAATCCAGCACAGTGTTTTCCTCACTTTATATTACAAAGCTCGTAACTCACATTGGCTATTTCAAGTAGCTCAAGTCCAAAATATGAATAAGCGTTAACCTTGACAAGTTTGCTGGGTTGAGCTTTTTGGAGAGAACTGTTAAAAAGTAAAATTTGCTAATGATCCAATATATTCACTGATTATATGATAACATATCAAGGGTGTAAGTTATTAAGCTGTGGTCAAGGTGAGAGCACTTGGCTTTTAAGCTTAATGATGTATTCTTAAAAATGTTTGATCTCTTGAAAAAGGGGCCTACAGATCAAGAAAGTTGTCACTCATGGAAATGAAGACGAGGTCTTAAGGAGGGGATTACTGACTACTTTTTCTAGTTCTGTAGACTTTATCACCATAACATCACTGTAAGGATATAGACAGTTTAGATTAGGGCAAGACTTTGGTGTGTAGTCGGTACATGAGTAGTTTTCTCAGGTAATGGTGGGGTAGTTGAAATTGCCCATTATTAGAGTGTTGGGTTGTATCCTAATATTTTCAGTGTATCAAGAAATGAGGAGTGGGAATCCTGGGGCATGGTGGGGGATCTGTAGCAAGTTACAATTTGGATTGCGGTCTTGCCCAGAGTTAGTTGCACTTGGATAATCTCGGATGCATTATGCTGTGCAACTAGCCTGGAGGTCTGGTATCCTTAATTAATATGGATACGCCTCTGCCTTTAGTGTTTCGGTCCAGGTAAGGTGGCCGAAAGGTGTGGTATGAATTATAGCCTGGTAATGCAGTGGTGCTCTCTGGAGCCTTGAACCAGGTCTCTGTCACTGCACAGATGTCGATGTCCTCCATTTTAAGGAGTGCCTCAAGTGAATGCATTTTGAGGTTTAGACTTCTAGCATTGAGTAGCATTACCCTCAGATTTTGCTGGCTTGTACCTGTTATGGTGATGAATTTGTCATTTGAACCTTGCCTAAAAAAGGCACTATAGGGGTGGCAAGACCCTTAGTCAGTATCTGGAATCCCAAGGTTGACAGGTGCAGGCCATCTCTGGCAAATCATCGTGGTTTGTCGATCATGTCATCCCAGGCAGACAGATACTGGATCCCCTTAGAATGACACCCAAAGCTTAGCCAATTGTTGAAGTCAATCATTTTGTCCTTGTACTGTGGTATCATTCTAGGTGATGGCATGATGCTATTCAGGGCTAGGGTCATACCTGCCTGGGCTACAAGATCGGAGAGCTCCTCCATGTCTCTTTTCATGTAGTCCAGGGAGGTACGTCTCAGGTCATTCACACCAACATGGACAATGACAGAGTCATATTTGTACTTGTTGTGGAGTGACCTGAGTGCGTGCATTATGTGGCAGATCCTGACATCCAACAGGCAGCTGACAGTAACTTTCTCCTTGTTTAGCCTGTGCGCCTGACTATAGAGTCACCTATGACTAGAGTGTTGGGTACGTTGTTGCACCTTATGGGCTGTGGTTGAGTGGCACACTGAGGTTGTGGGCTATGTGTCATTTGGGTTGTGTTAGGGGGTTAAGGTTGCTTGCATTTCTTCTTTGGAGGTCTCTGTTGCTTGTGTAAGAAAGGTTACTTTATATGGGTATTACTTAGCGTATGTTCTGATATTTTATTTCCCACTGAGGATGGAAACGATGTAGAGAGTTTTATTTTGTAAAAAGATAAGCTGTTGTTGCATGAATAAGCTGTAGGGTGAAAAATATGAGGCCATAGCTAAGGGATACAGACAACTTCAGCTATGAATGTGCAAGAAGGTTAACCTAATTGTAGCTGAATGCTAGGAAAACATCATAGTCAGTTGGTTTCGCAAAAACATGGTCACCTGAATTTTATTAGCTGTACCTCATTACAATACTTTACAACACACTGAATACATTAATAATGCTGTTTTAAAATTATTTACTTACCGAGCTTTACAATCAGCGTTGATTTTAAACTTTCATGCTCAATGTGGCACGAGTGATGATATTTATCTTGTGGATCAGTTTCTATCCATTTCTCAATATAATATGTTCCGTCATTGTTTGGCAGAACTCCAGTGGATGTTGCTGTTTCAATTTTGTCATTATCACCTTTAACAAAATAAACATCAATAGCTTGAGGGTGAAATCCACTAACTGTGCATTTCAGCTTGGTACTACCACTCTCTGCTATGTCAGTCATCTTTGCCTCTGGTGGAACTGTGGATGATAAAAGAGGGATAACCAAGTTAGTAACTGAACATTACACATGATGGATAATTTTGACTTGAGTCTAAACATTTTCAAGATCTGTGAAGTATAAGTGAAGAAGGTGCTACAGAAGATGTAAGATCCCTTCTTGATAAAGAAACAGTAATTTCAGAAGTATACATTAAAAATAATACTTTTAATAGTATTCATGTTCCATTTATATAACACATACATTTCTCACTCCCTCACACTGTAGCTTTAATCTTTTAACACACTATAACTCCTCATTTTTCTACCTTTGTCATTTGTATAAGAAAATCTTCAAAACTACAAAACCTCATATTAGGTTTGTAGTATCAAATACCTCCAGTGTCTCCAGGAGCTAGTCTTAGCAAAATAAAGTGTCAAATGGACAAGAAGGCCTGGTTGGCAATATAATAACACTGAGAAATGTCAAAAGGGCATGCCAAAATAGAGGATGATTATTGCAGTTATGAACTTGCCACCAAAAAGAATAAGATAGAGGTACAAACTTTGTACATGAGTGTGTTACTCCCACATTTCCCATACAACAACATTTCAATAATGTTTAAAGAAGTTTTAAAGCTATCATAACTCTCAACCTTCCATCTCCAAAATGAGGAACATTTAGTCTTGTAATGTAGAACAAATGGGCAAAATGTGTAACACTTACTACAGCTTACTAACATCTTCACCTAGGAAGCTCTTAGGATGGTTAAAATGTGCTATTTTTACTTATAAAAAGTTCTTTTGATGAATTAATATGATTCAGTTCTCTTTATTATGGGTATTGATTAAAAAATTCCTAACACTGAATGTGTGACAGATGCTGTCAATGTGGAACTTTGAGGAAGGCCTCAAATGAGAAACATTCCTTGTAATGAAGTATACTTGACAGGTATGGCTGTTACTTAGAAAGTTTTGTGTGCATAACTGCTTTGGAGTTTTAGTGCTGAAGGGTTGGCACAATGTATTTTAGTACACAATATTTGTGAGTATTGCTGACAGAGTTTATAATACTGTGTCTGTGCACATGCACATATAACAAGCAGTTCAGCAGTGATGTCAACGTGTTAAACACTGACCGGCATGGAATGGCTCCATGATTCTTCTGAGGCACGCATATGTAGCCAGCAACTCTGAACCTGGCTTACTGTCAACCAAAGACCGAATCAAAGAGTAAGCAGAAGTATAGCTCATGCAATGGATAAAGATAATTTGTATCCCTGCTTCTTTATTGGATACAGTTAACACATGGTTATGTTCCTACAAGCTGGAACCTTGCAGACATTATTCCCATGTATAAAGGGGGGGGGGGGGGTCTGTGGAAAAATATTACCAGCTATAGGCCCATCAGTTTTATTTCGATAGCTGGAAAGAGTTTTGAAAGATGTTTGTTAAAGGTATTGACTTGTTAACATCAGGGTAGCTTATTGGACAGTTAAAGCAGTTTGAGTGAGAATCGATCAACTTTTACTAACATGGTTAACAGTTATGAGACAGTTTACTTAGCCTTAGATTTGGGATTATCAGCTGTTGTTGTATAGTTGGAATTATCCATGGTTTTTGATAGTATTCCACACACTATAATTGTAGAGCCCATGCATAGACATTATATAAATCCTTATGTTATTCCCTGGGTGGTAAACTGGCTAAGTGGGAGGCAAGTAAGGGTTAAAATAGAGAACTACACATCAGAGTAGTTAGAGATTATAGAGGAGTACCTCTGGGGTCAGTTTTTCGTTTTGCTTTTATTCAATATTGTTTTTTCATTGACACCTAGGCTACCAACGATACAGACAGCAAAGCATGCCACAGATATAAATATTGGATGTATAGTTACTTCTGCTAACAACATTGATAAATTCAACCAGTACCTCAGCCAGTTTGTCTGTTGTTTAAAGTATAATGGGTTGAAGGATGATATGGAGAAATGCAGACATTTATTCTTTGGTAAAACAGGTAGAAATACTGATGTGACCTCGGACAAATTCAGATACGGAAAATGACTGGGTACAAAGATCAGAGTATCACTGTTAGCAATAACCTCAGATTTAAGATACATGTCCAGAATATAAAGATTAAGTCAATGAAAGTGGTTGGCCAAATTTTTAGGAACTTTGGTACTGGCAAGAAGGACTATCACGAGACTGTTTATATCACACGAATATCAAGTCATACCCCCGGATTCACAAATCCTCCGTGTAAGACTTAATAAGTCTTACTCGGAGGCTGCAGTTGAACGGTATGACGTCAGCGTGCCATGAATATTCATGAGGGCACGCTGACTCAACCGTAACTCTTACATGGACCGAGTATGAAAGCAGGGGGCAGTCTAAATGTCCACGTCCCTACAAGTGTAGTAAAGGCAAAATGTCAACACACAAGAGCGAGTTCGCTCAAATGTACTTGCGCCCAACACCACACTCCCTGACACTGTAAACCCCCATCACAGTTATAAAAAGTAAAATATTTATTTATTTATTTTTAAATCCACGATATAGCTGCCTGTATTTGCACGCGTGCACGGTTGTGCCCACTGCTTAGCTATAGTTAGCAATTCCGACATGGAAGAGCATAAGAAAGAATGTTTATGCAAATCACCCCAAACTGCAATGGTGTAATGGTAGAGCGTATACACAAAGAGGAGGCATTCACGGTTCGAGTCCCACCCCTCCCCTTCTTATTTATGTTTTAAATCAGTATTTGAAATAATACCAGACAAATATGATTAAAATTTTATTAAGAGCAGTGAAATGGCCAATGTATCAGTGAACAAAATATATATTTTTAAAGGATTCAGATATATAATAGCCTGCTGTTAAGCAGCGCTTTACCCAGCTGAACAGAGGTGCCCATAGTTTAATAGCGCTTTACCCAGCTAAACAGAGTTGCCCATAGTTTAATAGCGCTTTACCCAGCGCAATACAGTTGCCCAAAGTTTAATAGCGCTTTACCCAGCGAAACAGAGGTGCTCAAAGTTTAACAGCGCTTTACCCAGCACAATAGAGTTTCCCAAAGTTGAACAGCGCTCTACCCAGTGAAACAGAGGTGCCCAAAGTTTAAAAGCTCTTTCCCCAGCGCAATGTGTTTGCACGGACGTGCGCGTCGTGCCAACCAGGGCACTGTAGGGCACCAGGGAGCAACGTAGAGCTAGGTTGCTAAAACGCAGCCACACCCCCTAGTCTGTCTAGACAGTATTAAAATAAGAGTGACAAGGTTCAAACCCAGGACCCTGTGCATCTTAATTAAAGAACAGAACCACTAAGCCATGACAGCTTAGGTGAAACAGCCATTATTAGCATACATATACTTAGAAATGGTAGATTAACCATTACTAAGCAGGTCTGCAGTCAGCTTAGAATTCTCAAAAACAGCCAATCACAAAACAGTGCGGGAAATGCGGCATATTTAAGCCCCATAGGCGGGAATATTCCCCATAACTGATTGTGGTACCCATTTGCAGTCAGGATAGCAGGCGTCGGAGAGGGTAATCGCTTTAGAGCGCAAAGGTGGGGTATTGAGGAGTCCAAATATATGGTTTGGCTCCTAGTCCACCAACATGAAGGCTGACTCATGCAGGGCCAGGTTCAACGGGGAGCTTATAAGGCAGAGGCGTGGAACCAGTTGGCGTATGATCTTACCAGTGCCGCAGGCATTCCCAGGACTGGTGAGCAGGTCCATCACCACCATGCGGACCTGAAGCGACAAAAGGAGGACCAACTGAACCGATGGATCCAGGAGGCCTGTCATATGCCCAATGCCCCACTACTGAGTAAGTATCCATGTAATTAAGTATGTAAGAAATGCTATCCTAGCCTATAGTATGGATAGGTATGCTCCAATATCCCTTCATTTATATTACTGCTGCAGGTGTTTGTTCCGCGAATCGGCAAGCCTATGCTGATAGGCTGGTAAGGCTGCGCCACCAGGCAGGTTAGTAATTATTCAGCTGGTTATTATTATAGAATATAAGTGAGACAGCCTGTAAAAGAGTTCAGTGTTGTAACCCAGTAATAAAGTTCAAATAAGCCTAGAATAAAATTTCTGCTAGTATTCTAAGATCAGATAAGTGATGCAGCCTGAAAAAGAGTATTGTAATCCATTAATAATGAGTAAACAAGTCTCAAATAGAGTTTCCACCTGTATTGTAATATCGGAGAACTGCTTCAGCCTGAAAATGAGTGTTCTAATCCATCGATAAAGGACAGACAAATCTTGAATACTGTCTTGTATATACTGTCATATGAAATAAGTGAGTCAGCTAGAAAGGAATACAGTAAACCACCAAAAAAGTCCAGAACACTTGATATAACAATACCACAGAAGAATAACTCCAATGCACGTCTGGATAAATATTTAATCCACTTCAAGTCTCAAACGAAATACAAACAGCTAGAAAGGAATGTTGTAATCCAGTAATAAATGTTAAGAAAGCCTGGAATTAAGTATCACCCTGAAATGTAAATATAAAATAAGTGAGAGAGTGTGAGAAAGAGTTTGAAGCTACCAATAAAGGTGTAAGAAGTCTGGAATAAAGGTATACTGCATGCACTACATAATGAAATGAATGAGACAGACACAACCAAAGAGTGAACTGTTTTTAATAAAGTACAATACCTGGACTGTGTCCGTTCCACATTTTGGATATGTTGTACCCTTGCATTATGGAGATAGTATGGTTGTATGAAATGCTGAACATCCACAGTTGTCTAGGCCCATATAAACTGGCTGATGGGAATGCCAGTATCTCAGAAGAATATTTATAGTCCTAAACTGTTTCATGTATAGTATGTACATGTTAATCCAGTACATGAGCAGCTTGTGCTTGCGATCCCACAAATGTCAGTGTGTTGCTAGAACTGTACGTAAATGTTCAAATGTAGCAGGATACTTTACCTGAACACAGCCAGATATGAACAGATAGGAATACAAATGGAATGTATATTAATGTAGCAGTAACATCTCCATCACCAACATTTCTAAGGTTACATACAGGGAACTGTACTAATACATGTAGGGGATATATATCTGCATCTAGTAGGAATGTACAGTATACGTATCGGTATTTTAAGTTGTTAATGTAATATTTCACCACCCTACGTTATGTTCACAAATGATGCCATTCCACACCAAACTGGGTATGTGTATTCACAATTAATTCCTATGGACATTTGTCCTGTTGGTTTATACATATCCGCATGTACGTTGATGCATGTGCCCTGTTCACATATCCAAACCTGATGGCCTGTTGTCACCAATCAAAGCTGCATGCTGTTGGAATGTCCACTGTTGTTCTAAATATGCACGTCTTATGCTTGCTGTTCAACGTTTGGAATTCATGTGTGTTTGGTTAATGGGAATACTAATGCATTCTGTTACAACTAATTTGGAATGGTGTTGTTTGTTACTAACCCAAAATGCCATTAAATACTGCTAAACATAGGACAACTGGGAAGGCGGGTCCCAGCGGACCCACCTCTCCCACCTCAGCTGGCGATTGCACCTGGCACCAGTGCCCAGCCCGGGACCTCCTCCTCCGGTGGCCCTGTGCCACCTACGGGTGGAAGCGCTGCAGGGGATGGGGATCAGCCCCCTGCAAGCATGGCTGGAGGAGAGCCTCCACTCACCCTCCAAAGGGTCCGGTCTGTGGTGCGTAGTGAGATCAGGCGTTCCATGACTGATCCCCTACGCCAGCTTGAGGAGAGAGTGGCGCAACGCACGGGTGTGCCTGCCCCTCCTATCCAGCCCACAGCACAGCCTTGGTCTGGGCTGTGAAGACGCAGTGGTAACTGCCCATGGGTGGGGATCTCAGTTCCACTGTTGCCATCTGTGGGCTCATGGGCTTGCAATATCCAAACATCTGTCCCCATCAATTGTGTGTACCCACCACGTGTCATACTCCGCCCCTGTATGCGTCTTGTTTGTCTTGTCTGTTAACCTCCCCAAACCACCTCCCTCAATATTCCTGCTTCCTTTACCTCACATTCCACTTTTACCTGAAAAAAAAAAAAAAAGAAAAAGGGCAATCTGTACCCGCAAAAAAATTACGTCCCATACATAGCTGCCCATTTCGCACACATGTCTGCTGGACATGTAAACTGATAGTTACAATTGGCTGTACAACATACTTTGTTGTTGTCACCACTCTCTCAGGGGTGGAAGGTTTCAAATCTCACTCTAAATTTCTAACATATGCACAGCTGTTGCTGGTAAAGAATTGGGCAGCTATGGGCCTTCCCTACATCCTTCCTGCACATCCCGAGCTTGTTTTCCTACTGTCCTACCCTCTTTGTGCCCCCCTTTTCACCACTTTCCTATTTCCCCATTTTCTTTTCTTTAAAAGAAATTAGTGTGGGTGTTAGTGGGAGTAAGCACTTTTAAGCAGTAGTCAGCGGGAGTGCGCTTGTGTGCGCTTAGCTAAGCGTAGATAAGTGTAGCTAAGTGTCACGCAAACTCGCGCAAACCTGCTTACAACTGCTTAAAAGTGCGTTAGTCACTCTGTATGACAAGGCCCTTGTACTGCTCAGCAGCAAAATAAAATATCCTTGTCAATTTCAAACCCCACACCTTGGACTCACCAGTCTGCATGACATACCACTAAGCCACAGCAGATATACAATAACATGGTGCTGCAAGAAATATAACATGCATTAAAAGGAGTGAATGTAAAGGGAAAATAGGGAAGCCAGAGCAATACATTTAAAGACAGAATATAACATGCATCACAAGGAGTGAATGTAAAGGGAAAATAGGAAAGCCAGAGCATTACATTGCAAGAAAGAAATGTAACATGCATTAAAAGGAGTGAATGTAAAGGGAAAATAGGAAAGCCAGAGCAATACATTTCAAGACAGAAATATAACATGCATTAAAGGGAGTGAATGTAAAGGGGAAATAGGAAAGCCAGAGCATTACATTGCAAGAAAGGAATGTAACATGCATTACAAGGAGTGAATGTAAAGGGAAAATAGGAAAGCCAGAGCATTACATTGCAAGAAAGAAATGTAACATGCATTAAAAGGAGTGAATGTAAAGGGAAAACAGGAAAGCCAGAGCAATACATTTCAAGACAGAAATATAACATGCATTACAAGGAGTGAATGTAAAGGGGAAATAGGAAAGCCAGAGTAATACATTTCAAGACAGAAATATAACATGCATTACAAGGAGTGAATGTAAAGGGGAAATAGGAAAGCCAGAGCAATACACTTCAAGACAGAAATATAACATGCATTACAATGAGTGAATGTAAAGGGGAAATAGAAAAGCCAGAGCAATACATTTCAAGACAGAAATATAACATGCATTACAAGGAGTGAATGTAAAGGGGAAATAGGAAAGCCAGAGCATTACATTGCAAGAAAGAAATGTAACATGCATTACAAGGAGCGAATGTAAAGGGAAAATAGGAAAGCCAGAGCAATACATTGCAATAACCACTGTTGTAGGCTACTTAATTCCCTAATTCCAAAAGAAAGTACATACTCCCTTGTATCCAGTGTTAGCATTAGGAGGTGTGAGTAAACTGACACACTGAGAAGAGTGTACTGGAAGAAGCAACAGTCAGGTTTCAGTACAACATGCATTTCACTGGCTACAACCCAGCTTCAGATATGAGACATATACCAACCTTCTGACTCACACAACAGTGTCCACAGCAAACAAGCATGGTCCCCACCTTGCAAAACTGAAAAGCCTACGCCTACCTAACCTATCATTTTATAGCAGTGTCCTGAAATCACAATGAGAACTGCAATTAGCACACAGCAGGCTGCATGCAATTACTAAATGGTGGGCACCAATTGGTGCAGAGGCCATCACATGCACGTGTGCAGATACCTACAAAAGCAGCCTGTACTTGCTGTCCACACATGCAATAATATAATTGCAGCATATGGAGAGAGAGAGAGCGAGCGAGAGAGACAGACAGACAGACAGACAAACAAACGAACAAAGAGAGGTGTTTGGAGACACCAAAAAAAAATATTTAAAAAGAAAAATAAACGTCAACAGGTATAACAGACAGAGGTAAGAAATACAAAGGTAAGGTATGTAACATATATGTATTTTCTGGCATCCGAATGATGTGTCTCAAGGGTACTGTACATACTGTGAACCCTCCACATGTGGGCGCAGTCTGTATCTATATGTAAATGCAAATGTGCATAGGGCAAGGGACATACTGCAACTGTTAGTGAAGGCTAGACATATATATGTAGTTGAAGGTTGCTACGTGCACATATCTATGTGGGTTGTAGTGTGTGGCATTGAAAACAGCAAGCAGTGCAGGTATATGTCATGTGGTGGTTAAATGCTGTGGGACTGAGCCAGTGAGGCCTGCTACAGCTATACAGCCTGAGGACAGCAAAATGCATTCCGCACAACACTGTGCAATATTATTATTGTATGTCTCACAACTGTTTAATGACTGATATTCCCAACATGAAAGGTGGCCAGTATATGTGCCTATATGTGCATGTATATATGCAGCAATGGATGTTTACAAGTATGTTTATATATACCTGTATATATGTGTATATATAAATATATATATATATATATATATATATATATATATATATATATATATATATATATATATAGAGAGAGAGAGAGAGAGAGAGAGATACGTGTGTATATATATATATATATAGATATAGATATAGATATATCTATAGATATAGATATATACAGATATATACATATATACAGACATATAGATATGTACATATATAGATATGTAGATATATAGATATGTAGATATATATATATACATATATAGATATATGTAGATATATAGATATATACATATATAGATATATGTAGATATATAGATATATACATATATAGATATATGTAGATATATAGATATATACAGAGAGATATATAGATATATACAGATATATATGGATATATCCGGATATATATAGGTATGTATGTATATATATATATATATATATATATATATATATATATATATATATAGAGAGAGAGAGAGAGAGATATGTATATATATATATATATATATATATATATATATATATATATATATATATATATATATACATATATTCATATACATATATCTATATATATATATATATATATATATATATATATATATGTGTGTGTATATAGAGTGAGAGAGGGAGACACAGGGTCTGACGTACTGCAACAGGTGCCTGGTGACCAACGCATTGACTGAACACCAGTGTTGATACTGCAGTACCATACCCCATTCCAAAACACTTTACCCACTAACTACCAGATAGGTGGTTGCCTGCCTAACACTGAAGGTGAGAGAAGGGAACATGGGACACAGGTGTACAGTAGCCTCCCCTCTGATATTCACAGTTCCACACTAGTCTTGTAATCCCTCTATGTGGTACATGTCATCACAAAAGGCGTGTCATCTAGGGAAATATAGGTCAGTGTACCCCCTACTCCTCACAATGCCCCATGTGGTATGTACCTCATATGACAACCACAGCAAGTGGAAAGGCCACAGACATACCTAACAAAGAGTGACACTGCCCCAAACACATGCCCTATGCAGACTGACTCACAAAACCACAGTTATATATCTATTTATCTACATATATCTATATATGTCCTACAGAGAGGTTACCACTGCCGGACATACAGAGGTATGTCACACCCATAGTAGTCAGCCAACCACCATGACAACACCTCACAATCCCTCCGGGCTACATGACCTAGGGCCCTAATCCTTGTCAACGCACTAAACAGCACATGCTGGAGGTACAGGTTCCTATACACAAATATGCCATACTCTGGACTAAACTACCCAGCATTAATAAACAAGGCTCCTCATTAGTAGATGTCATACATACCCCTGATGAATGTTATGGAGATAGGTAATATGCCCTGGGAATCACCTCTGTGTATCCGTTTGACAGGAGCAAGTGTAATCACATTACATGTGTGTCAAATGGCGGGGTAGCATATGGCTAGGCTGCTGTAGGCCCCAGGCCAATAGCGTAGTACCTACCTATGATACAATGCGCACACACATGTACTCAGTGCAATACCAGCTATGTGAGGTGGAATGAGTGTGATACTGACTGTGTGCAAGGTCTGTAAAGGTGTGATAGCTTAGCGTGAGGTTGTGTCTGCCATGGTAGTTTGTGTCCTAGGGCAGAGAAAGATGTGTCAGTTATTGGGATGCAGACATAGTAGGATGACATATGTTGTGACGTAGTACCCTGTGTACGACTGTGGTGTCCCATTGTAGGCTGAAGCAATACATGTATGCTCAGTAAGTGGTACTGCTGGTGAATCCAGTTCACATATGAACTGTTGTACCACCTGAAGCTGTAGGCCTAAACACCACAGTATGGTGTATGTTCACATTCCCTGGTATCACTGTCTTGTGTGTTTCCTGTAGTCTGCACAGATTACATTCCTCAGGCATAGGTATCTGTAAGTAGGGGCATACAGTACTATAAGGTACACAGGTAATGCTCATCTGTGTTGGCATACATTTGTGTGCTGTATGTATGTCTAATGTGTGTGTAATGATGCTTGTACCATGGCCGCAATCACGTGTGTTACAGGGTATGTGTGTGTACCTAGCAACATGTATACTCTGTTACAGCAGTATGCCAGCTATATTAACAACCGTGCACATATGTAAGGTAGGGGTATGGCATGAAAGACTAGGGTGGTTTACTGTTAATACTGTAACTGTACATTACATTCATTGCATTGCATGACAATATTCATCATGAATTAGCTTGATATATACCCCTAGTGTGAGGTTGTGCATCGTATCCCATACAGTGTGCCAAGTACTGGTGTATACTGGTTTGTTGTATGGAGTGTGGCAGCCACTGTTAGGCAGTTTTGGGCTGAGCACTGATATGTGGTATTGAACGTGTGTATCCTCTGGTAGACAGACAAATGCTATATCTGGCAGTTAAGTGATATCTGTACTTCATCATGTTAAGTGTGCCACATGACTTGCTCAAACATATTGTTTAATTGTCTTCCACGGTTATGGCTCATCAACACAATCCTGCATATACAGCTGCAGAGGAGGAGGTAATGCAGGCCAGCCTGTATCAGCACTATGCCCTGCTTTTTTCCAGGGCCAGCCAGCACCAGCATGAGCATACTGCACTGTGGCAAGACCTTGTTCGCCAAGTAAATGACATAGGCATGCATAACTGGACATATGAGCAGGTACGCCATCACTGCAGTGATTTAATCAGACATATCCGGCGGCGTGTGTCTGATATCCATAGGCAACAGCTTGCCACAGGTGGTGGGGCGCCCATACATCCCCCCCTCACCAGAGTGGAGGAGCTGCTCCTAAGCATGGTGGCTCCTGGCCTACAGCAGCAGCAACATCATGCATGTGTCATCATGGAGGCCGGAGATACCCAGCAGGACAAAATGGAGCATGCAGGTAATATGCCCTAGCTGTAGACTACCGTTACCTGTATTGTTAGAATATGCTTATGTGAGATGTGTACTGTGTGTTTAGCAGTTGTGCTGCCTCTCATGTGCAATACTTATATTCGGAATAGTATCTCCACACCTGTGACTGTTGACTGTTGTTCCACTGTAGATTAGCGCACTCACTCACAGTTGTGGCCACTGATAAACTGTGTCATATTCTTGTAGGTCCCTCTGGTGTGACAGCAGGGCAGACGGTACATGCTGGTGAGTGTGTTAACACTTTAATATTGGTAATGAAATGTGCATATCATACGTGAGGTGTAGGCCATGTACACGTAACACACCTACGCATAATGCATGCTGTCCATGTTTGCTGTGAGACATTAATCATCTCATTAAAGTCAGTAGCTGCTTCAAACACATACACTGCACAGTGCAGCAGACACAAGTGTGGCAACACTGTACTGCACCTTAGATATGCATAGTTGCTACAGCTGTACACAACAGAACACGTTTATCATACGCAGTACACGAAAACATGCTACATTTCCCATCACACCCGCTGTAAGGTCACATGTCAGTATCCCACATGTCTTGCACACACACATGCTGTACCTCAGGGGTAGAGGCCTATCATGGGTGTGTGCAACACTCTGCAACACATAACACAGTCATGTTAGTCAATGCTCCCTATTGGTCACCTCACACACCCATGTACAAGGTGTCTGTGTAATTGTGAACGTAGCCACGGCACTGCAGTTCAGGTACAGCATGCTAGGTGGTGGTCTTGCACACATTAGTAGCTGTGAGTGACCACAGGATGCATGTTGATGATAGCACAGGGTACTACATCCCATCCAGTTACAGTGACCACAGTACTACTCATAGCAGTCATTGCTTTGCACCTCAATGTTGTGCGTGTGCAAACATATGCACCTATACACAATATGCATAGCATGTTGTGTGTGTGCTTACATATGTCAGTATACACAATATGCACAGCAGTCTCCATCCAAACAAAGTGTCACATATATGTCCTGGAATGCTAGTGGGTGTATAGGTCACTTGACACACATTGGATATGTGTGGTGTTTAATGTTGCAGTCGTGTAGCATGCCATGCCATGTGTGGCACCGACATATCTGAAATATGTCCCACACTCACCATAACCACTGTACACTGGCCATGTAGAGCATTGGGATACCTTCATGTCAACATGCAGCAATCGTCCCGTGTGTGTACATAGCATGCATGTGTTACACCCGTGCCCACTATTATCTGCTTCGGACACAGACACTGTACTCAGACATTGATATCTATGTGTCACACAAATAACACATGCAGCCATGGCATGTATACTTGTGAGTGATGGTGCACAGGGCATTGCAGAGCTGACAATACCTGCACAGCAATGTTGTGTCCATGTACAAATTGTGTTCCAGGGTGTAGCCAATCACTGAACAATGACACAGTTGCAACAAAGCCATGTATACTGCCATTACATTGGGGAATTTACACTTGCACTGTATGGTCTTGTGCAACACATATTCTGCATGCTGACACATGTGTGGTGACTGTTTATCTTGTGATACTGACACCCACCTTCACCCACTATAGAGTATGTGTTGGATTGCTGGTGTGTGTGTGTATGTGCTGTAGTGAGGAGTGTATTACTGTTCATGTGTGCATGTGTTCATGTGTGCATGTGCCTATGTGCAGACCATAAAGTGTGTTTCCTGTCTTCTTCTCACAGGTGCTGAGTTAGGGCTGGCCAAATGCAGCAGGGAAACTGAAGCCACTGCCATGAATAGTGCTGATGATGAGACGTGTTTTGACACCGGGAAGTTTGACAGGGTCTGTTGTTGGTCTACCAATCGACACTACACAGCGTTCAACCCCATCTATGCGCACACTCATACTGCCAATACATCCCTCACCACCAATGGCCATAGGCGAGGGACAGCATACAGTTGGCACTGACCAGGAGAGTGTGGTACCCATGGCACTTGCATCCCCTCACAGCAACCATAGCCATATTCCTGGAATGGTACCACATAGGCAGAGGTCCAGGGGTGCTCGGGGGAGCACCACTGGTCGTATTGCCCCTGGCAGGCGTGCCTTCACTGGTTTTATGAAGTCCAGTATGTTCCGGGCTGTAATGCAGGCTCAGGCACGTATGGAACGGTACACCAAGCAGGGACTTAGGACGCAGAGGGCACATTACACCGCTATCAATGACAGCATCCGTGACCTTGCTGGTGCCATCCGGACTTATACCGAGGTCATTGATAGACATTGGGGGAGACATTAGATGCCCTCCACAATATGTCATCCATGAGCCAGGACCATGCGGGATGGTTGCGATGTCGACATGGATGCATGCCAGCAACAGCAACAGCTGGCAGTGGTCGCAGACGGCCCCCGGTTCACAGCCACTCCCGTAGTGGTAGTACCAGCCACAGCAATGCTGGGGCTGGCCTGTCCATTGACCGTCCCAGTAGACTACGTGGCTCTGGCCATTCCCAGCAGGGACATGGGTCCAGTCGTCCCACCTCTGCCTCTGAGGACAGTACCCAGTCAGGGTTGGTACCCAATACTGTCTGTAGCACCCCTGCCAGGCACAAGTACTGTGTCTGTGGCCAGAGACAGTGATCTGTACAGCCTAGCAGGTACAGTCTGTGGCTGTCCCACAAACTACTGTATATGGAAGCCACATGGTGGAGCTGTGTGCATGCAGACACACACACATTAACCAAACAACTAGGGCTCACACATACACACACACACACACATTGCATCAACATTGGCCCATGCTGTACTGTTGTCCCACACACACAAACACACACACACACACACAGACATGTCAATTGGATGGGTCAATGTCAGGCTCTGGTAAACAACAAAACGCTCTGTGCATATGATGATACCTGTGTTGCCTCCTGTCATCTGTAAAATTGATGGAGAAACAGGCTAACATGGTGCTGATGCACAGGGTGACACTATAGCAGTGTAGCAATATTAGCAAGTTGTCAACAGGAAAGTGTAATGACATCCTTGTAGGTATATCTCATCAGACATATTCATCAAAGCTCTGATTGTCAATGTAGCATTGTTTACACCACTGTTAGGTCTAACTATGTATTGTCCACCCATGTGCCACTTGGCTGATGTGTAATGTGTTGCCAGCATGTATTAGTGAGTGGACAGTATGTGTGTGATGTGTGCAGTACAGATTAGCAAGTGTACATCTGTGAACATGGTGGGTGTGCACCGTCTGTATGTATGTGCATAGTGGACACATGGGACATGTGGCATACCCTGTTGTACACATTGTTAACATGTCACAGTATCTTTCAATGGCCAGTATGCATTCTACTACAGTTATGTACTAACATGGGTAGACATGTGTGTATGACATGGGTAGACACCATGCTGTGGGTGATACTGTTAGTATCTGTCGATGATTTGCAGTCTGGTAGTATACATAACCTCAACAGCATGACTATAAGTAATCATTGGATGATGTCCCCTGACAAATGACACACAGTCGTAGGGAACTCAGTAACAGTTGTATCCTTCCGGTGCTACACTATAACACTAACCAGTGGTAATTACGGCTACCCATTCCTGTGTCCACACCTGTTTGGCATATAGCCCCCGTAAGTACATGCAAATACACTAGGGATGTGTCCATCAACATCTAGTAATGCATGCAGTGGCCTACAATCCATTCCCTGGATGGGACACATATCCTACACAAGGGTATCATACAGACAGATGCCTGTCATGTGATACATGCTGCATAACAGTAAGCCGACTACGGTATAGTCATCCACATGTACTATACTTACTATCCTGTCAGTACCGCATAGGTGGTAGCCCTCAACATGTATGTTGGGTAACAATGTGTACATACAGCCTCATGTTATGACATGTGTCCCTTGGTATCCACATATCCATAGGTATTGTGGAGTCCCAAGGTGTGTCACATGAGACATTGGAGGCCTGGATGCATATCCACAAGGCGGTTGTAAACCTGTAAAGACTGTCCATTATTGGCAGTCGTTGTTGTGTATGAACATGCCTGACATATACCCCAGGCATATACCCTCACTCACACTACTGTAAAGTAACTGTCATGGGTGTGTGCGGCACAGATGACCTTGGCCATGGATCACCACAGTGGATGGGCCTGTCACATACATACATATGTGACCTACGATCTGAGAAGCTGCAGCACAACCTGTCAATGGCAACAAATGTATTCATGTAGTATGCAGGCTTCACACCTATGTACTGATTAAGGGAACATGTACACATATATATTTACAATGAATATACCTGAAGTGTGCAATGCACTTACTGTTGTAATCATAATATGCCATAACATAGTAAAAGCAAGACCCACATAGCATTGACCAAGAATGCCACCCACACAGTCAGCACTTGCAGGATTCAAACCCCTACCTAACTAGGTTATAATACTAGAGAGAGACACATTAGCGCAGTGCGCTATTTGCTTTACTGGGTGGTTTCCCTTCTCTGTTTGTATTTCTAGGGTGGTGACATCATCAGTCTTTCCAAAGAGGAATGTACATCTTTAGTGTGTTTTCCCAGTCTTCAAAAACACCTCTCCTTTCAAGGAGAATTGCACACACATACACCTCCCACACACAGTCAGCGTTTGCAGGATTCAAACTCCTACCTAACTAGGTTATGATACTAGAGAAAGATGCATTAGCGCGTCACGCTATTTGCTTTACTGAGTGGGTTCCCTTCTCTGTCTGTATTTCTAGGGTGGTGACATCATCAGTCTTTCCAAAGAGGAATGTACATCTTTAGTGTGTTTTCCCAGTCTTCAAAAAGGCCACTCCTTTCAAGGAGAATTGCACACACATACACCCCCCACACAGAGACACAGTCAGTGTTTGCAGGATTCAAGCCCCTACCTAACTAAGTTATGATACTAGAAAGAGACGCATTAGCACAGCATGCTATTTGCTTTACTGGGTGGTTTCCCTTCTCTGTCTGTATTTCTAGGGTGGTGACATCATCAGTCTTTCCAAAGAGGAATGTACATCTTTAGTGTGTTTTCCCAGTCTTCAAAAAGGCCACTCCTTTTAAGAAGAATTGCACACACATACACACACACCCCCCCCCACACACAGTCAGCATTTGCAAGATTCAAACCCCTACCTAACTAAGTTATGATACTAGAGAGAGAGAGAGAGATGCATTAGCACAGCGCACTATTTGCTTTACTGGGTGGCTTCCCTTCTCTGTCTGTATTTCTAGGGTGGTGACATCATCAGTCTTTCCAAAGAGGAATGTACATCTTTAGTGTGTTTTCCCAGTCTTCAAAAAGGCCACCCCTTTCAAGGAGAATTGCACACAAATACACACACCCCTCACACACAGACACAGTCAGCATTTGCAGGATTCAAACCCCTACCTAACTAGGTTATGATACTAGAGAGAGAAGCATTAGCACAGCGCGCTATTTGCTTTACGGGGTGGTTTTCCTTCTCTGTCTGCATTTCTAGGGTGGTGACATCATCAGACTGGACATGGTAATGTGTGTACACTTTGTTTTATGCCATTTCAGGAATGGTCCATGTAGGTCATCAGGTGTCAACAGCTGGAACAGGAACTCATAATCCTTACCTTGTGTGATCTATCTGTGGACACATCGACATTCCTTCATATGTCAACACATATTTATGCACAGCTTGTTGGTTTTGTGGGTACTACATGTGTCTGGGATGTTGATAAAGGGCTATTCAAAGTATCTGTGAGACATGTGTAGCTGTGTTCAGTGATGTATGTCCTGTGTGGCTGCCTTGCAAACAGTCTAGCATGTTTGGGAACCATGATCCGCACATGAACATACCAAGGTTAGTAGGGTTGTGTGTATGTCAGCTTCCAATAACCTAGTTTATGACTTCAACCATGATGGACTCCATGGCCTTGCAGATCATACTTCATAGGCATACTGGACTGTACTTCCCATGGTGTGTTGTGCACCAACACTTGTGTGGAGTGCCATATGTTGCTGTAACACATTCAACAGTTCCACATCCTGTGTAGGGGGGGGGGGTTCAGCTGACTTTTCAGGTGCAGGATCTGTCTGTTCTGTAGTTTATGCATGACACATATTGGGAATCAATGTAGTCCGCTTGATGCCATGCTTTTAGCATTGGGGGTAGCTGTTCATCCATTCTACATGTGATATCTCCTGGTATGTTGATATGGACTATCGTCGGTGGGAGGTGGGTATGTATATATGGGCCTCTCTGTCAGGATGTCGGCATTGTCAGTCATGTACAGTTGGCCCTGACTCATGACATATATGCGTGTACATTGCTAAATATGACATAGCTGTCAGAGGTGTCATGATTCAGTCTGGACTCCTTCTCAGCTACTCTTTACAGAACACCAACAAACCTGAGCACTAATCCCTGTTATACTCCTTTACACACTTAACACCCTACTGATCCATTGTCATCTGTCTACAGAGTATGTCATGATGATATCCCAGCATGTCCAGGGGTTGGCTTTGTGTGCACTCTCCAGTCCAGCTGGTGAATATTTTTATGTAGACACAATGTCACATCTGCCTCATGTACACAGACAACACTCTCCTCCTCACAACAAACCCAGATATATGTGTGAGATGCACATATAGAGACATACAGGGTGCTGAACTCTCTCGACCCATGACTGGCATAGTCTATCAGGTGGTGAAGATAACCACACACACCACATATCAGTCTCACATATCCTCTGGCGACAGCACTCAAACCACATTATCACACATACACATACGCGATGCTGTAAATGAACTCTGCCTAAGCAGCAGAGACCTCCACAGTAGGCACACACACAACTGCTACCCCACTACAATACCCACATCTCACATAGTTCACAATGTCAGTGTGCCACACAGTCACTTGCCTTCGGGCTAAACAACACACATAATACACTTGTGATAGGTGACACTTATTGTCAGACACACTGACGTACCACTCACCAGCCCATACAAGGCAATAGTCCCTTTGTGCTGTCTGTTGTGTGCCAGGATCTGCCACATAACACATGCAGTCAGGTCACTACAAAGCAAGTACAGGACTGGCACCATCATTGTCCATGCTGGTGCGTAAAACATCAGACGTTACTCCCTGGACCACATGACATGGTACATGGAGGAACAGTGTCAGCATGTAGCCCAAGCCAGTATGACCCTGACCTTGTCTAGCATCTTATACCCACCAAGTATGATGTCACAGTATACAGACAAACATATCACGTTTAACACTGGGCTAACAGATTGGTGTCATTCATAGGGGATACTGTGTCTGTCAGCCTGTGGTGACATGCTCAACATGCCACGTAGCTTCACTATGGACAGCTTGCACCTGTCACCCTTGACCTTGCTGGCTAAGGCTCTTGCTTCCACCATAGTGCATTTGTTGAGCAGGGCTCAAAAGACAAACCCACCTACATAGACATTACAGGTTAAATAACACTAAGGGTAATGCTGCTCAACACCAGATGTGTTATCCTCATATTGCGGCCACTCAGGACTCCCCTCAGTATGGGGGATAGCAATATATGTGCACTAACAGACACCTAGTTCAGGGTCACATATGCACACCAGCACTACCAGGTTATGTTTCATACCATGCTTTCTGACCACAGGACTTGGAACGGACAACACAACTAGGGGGTGTATCCATATACATCACAGATACACACACCTCCAGGTTAGTGGCACTGCACTTAGCATCACAGACCATACATATACAACTACCATTGTGCGAAACTGCCGTTCAGTTTGTTGCCTACTACAGACCACCCTCCCATACTCAGGAACCACACTCGGCTTTCCTGGGAACAGTGGAGGATATGATGGTCTCCACAAACACCATTATATTGGGTGACATCAGATACACGAATATTGACTGGGGATACTACTCAAGCCAAAACAACCTCGCCCTACAATAGCTACAATTTGTAAATTCATACGCTATGGCACAGCCAGTCACCACAGCCACAAGGGGGAATACATATTGGACCTGATCATCACCAACATGGGGACTCTATGTTCTACACCAGCAATATACCCCTCATTGGTAAGGTCGGAACATACATCTATCTCACTGGGCATACAAATACACTCCACACACCCATCCTGGGTAATATTGGTGAACTTCTGATGAGCCAACGTCTCACCTCACCAAAGCAAGGTGGTATCCTTCAGAGACCTTGAGACAGTGTCAAATACAGCTCTGACTGCTGAATCCTTTACATACACATTCTATGGACTCCTAGTGGACTGCATGGATTGTGCTACCCCAAATAACAACAAGACTCACTCTTCCAATGGCAGGGGACCTGTCTGGTAGACACCAGCCATTAATAAGCTGTACAATGTCAGGAGGAAGCTACTACATGATAGAGCACAATCCCAGACGGGGGAAGCATCTGTGATCTGTACTAGCAGACAGCTATGATCACTCATGTACTTATCTAAGGTCTTCTTCTCACGGACAACTGCACCAGACAAGTAGGACTATCACAAGGCCTTCGTCAGTTATGTCAGGAACCTGGGTGGACACTCACTGATATGCTGTGAGTTACTGCACTGACTACACTTACCCTGAACCCACTGGCATAGCCAACATCCTGCCAAACAGGTTCAGTGCAGATGTCTCCCCCCATCCCCTCTAGGGAGCAACTATCCATCCCAACAGAGTGCAACCTCCCTGACACCACACAGTAACAGGTGAGTGCTGCCCTCCCCAAAGCATACATTATAGCATCAATGGGACCAGTTGGTGTCCCGGCCTGCATCTTACATGAGCTTCATGACAGACGTAACCCTCACATTACATCACTGTGCAATATCGGAGTTACTACAGGATATGTACCCACACAATGGCGTACAGCGACAGTGGTCCCACTCCACATAGTTGGTGCCAGAACGGACCACAGACAATATTGCCCTATAAGCCTAACTATCCTGTTATACAAAGCTATGGAGCGTATTGTCATGGGACTCTTAAACATAGACATCAGGAACCTACAGACACTGTGTCCTACACATTTCAGCATTGTTGTGGGCAGATCTTGCCTCTTGAACATGTTTGTATTCTTTAGACAGTTAACAGGTCCATCGACATAGGGACAGTTGTACACGCAGCCTACCTGAAGCTTGCTACACCCTTCCACACAATAACCCACTGGGCCATTATGCATAGGCTCACCAGCATCGATATGGACACATATCTCACATGATGGATTGCTACCTGGATCAGGGATAGCACCCACATGATCAGAATTGCAGGTGCCATGTCTGACTATACACCAGTTACATGTGGCATCCCACATGGCTCGGTCCTGGGACCTCTCTTGTTCAGTATATATTTGTCTGACATACAGGCTACCACAGGGGGAATATGGCTGACCTTGTCCGCACTTGACTGCAAACTGGGTGCCATAATCACCTCTCCAGCTGTCACATGCATACTCCAACAGGGTCTCACAGAGATGGATGACTGGTGCCTGAGCCATGGCCTACAGTTAAATGCCATTAGTTACATAGTCATCCCCTTTGGGAATAACAACATGCCCACACATTAACACATAGGTAGTACTCCATTACATACGGTAGGTGTTGTTAGGTGATTGGGGACATGACTTCTTTGTACTGTCGCCTTTGACATTCACGTTGCCACAGTGGTTGGACAGACCTTCTATATAAGCAACCTTATCCCATATGGTTTCACATCTAGATCGAGTGATGTCATTGTGCCCCTATACTAATAACAACCGTGCTTGGTTGCAATGCCACCTTTGGTGTGTACCTTACCCAACAACTGCAGCAACTGTACTGGCCACAGATACCCAAGCAACAGCCACCCCTCAACAATACCCACAAATCACATATCTCACAAAATCAGTGGACCTCACAGTCACAGCACTTAAGGCCAAACAACACACCAAATACACTTGTTATAGGGGACTCTATTGTCTGGCACACTGATGTCCCGCTCAACTGACTGAACAAGGAGAAGGTCACTGTAAGCTGCCTGTCATGTGCCAGGATCAACCACATAATGCAAGTACTCAGGTCATTCCAAAGCAAGTACAAATATGACTCCGTCATTGTCCATGCAGGTGTGAATGACATGAGACGTACCTCCCTGGACTACAAGAAAAGAGACATAGAGGAGCTCTCTGATCATGTAGCCCAGGCTGGTATGACCCTGACCTTGAGTAGCATCTTGCCCTCACCAAGAATAATGCCAGAGTATAAAGACAAAATTATCAGTTTCAACAATTGTCTAAAGTATTGGTGTCATTCAATGGGGATCCAGTGTCTGTCAGCCTGGGATGACAAGCCACGTTGCTTCGCTAGGGAGAGCTTGCACCTGTCACTCTTAGGCTTTTGTATACTGGCCATGCCTCTTGCCACCCCCATAGTGCATTTTTTTAGGCGAGGCTCAAAGGACAAACCCACCTCCATAGACAACCCGAGGATACAAAATCTAAAGGTAATGCTACTCAATGCCAGAAGTCTAAACCTCAAGATGCACGCACTCGAGGCTCTCCTCAGTATGGAGAATATCGATGTCTTTGCAGTAACAGAAACCTGGTTCAAGGCTCCTGAGAGCACCCCAGCACTACCAGGTTATAACTCATACCATGCGTTTCAGACACAAAATGCGGACCGAAGCACAAAAGGAGGGGTAGTATCTATATTCATCAAAGATACCTACATCTCCAGGTTAGTGGCACTGCACGAAGCATCAGAAACCGTCCATGTGCAACTAACAGCGGGCCAAACTGCCTTTCAGTTTGTAGCCTGCTGCAGAACACCCTCCCTATTACAAGAACCCCACTTGGCATTCCTGAGAACACTGCAGAATATCAAGGTCTCTCCTAAAACTATGTTATTGGGTGACTTTAACTACCCAAACATTGACTGCGACAACTACTCATGCCCAAACACACTCGTCCAATGGTTCCTTGAAGTTATAAACTGTAATGCGATGGACTCCCGCAAGAGGGAACAACATATTGGACCTGGTCATCACCAACATGGGGACTCTATGTTCCACACCAGAGGTAAACCCCTCATTGGTAAGATCAGACCATTAACAAATTTCCATGGACATCCATATCCCGTCCCCACCCCCAGCCAAGGAAATCACTGTAAAGAATTTCTCAAAAGCCAACTTTGCACTTCTCAAGAGTGAGGTGGAATCCTTCAAAGCCCACGGGCCAGAGGATAATACAGGCCAATCCGCAGAATCCTTTACAAATGCATTCTATGAGCACCTGCAGGAATGCATGGATTGTGCTATCCCAAATAAAACGAAGACTCACTCCTCCAAAAACAGGAGACCTGTTTGGTGTACCCCGGCCATAAATAAGCTATACAACGGAAGGAGGAAGCAACTACATGACAGAGCAAAATCCCAAAAATGGAAGGCATCTCTGATCAGTATTAGCAAGATACTTCGATACCGCATTAAAATCATCAAAGGCCAGTTTTGAAAGGGAAACTGCCCTAGACACTAAAGATAATCACAAGCCCTTCTTTAGTTATGTCCATAATATGGGTGGAAACCCCCAGATATGCTCTGAATTGTTGCATAACTGTATAAAATATACCAAACCTACAGACATAGCCAACATCCTGGCAGACAGATTCAGCACAAACCCCCCCCCCTTCACCCCCAAAGGAACAAATGCCTATCCCAACTGAATGTAACCTCCCTGACATCACAGATGCACAGATGAAAGCTGCCCTCTCCAAAGCAAAAAACACAGCAGCTATGGGACCGGACGGTGTCCCAGGTTGTGTCTTACACAAGCTCCAGGAACTGAACCCTCACATTAAGTCACTGTACAAACTTAGCCTTACTACAGGATATGTACCCAAATAATGGCGTACAGCTACAGTGGTTCCACTCCACAAAGGTGGTGCCACAATGGACCCTGGGAACTACCGCCCCATAAGCCTGACTAGTCTGGTCTGTACAGCTATGGAGCGTATTATCATGGAACGCATAAACAAAGACATTGGGAGCCTCCAGACACTGGACCCTACCCAATTTGGCTTTGTTAAGGGCAGATCTTGCCTCTTAAACCTAGTTGATTTCTTTGAAACAGTTACCAAAGCTATAGATGAGGGCAAGGTAGTCCACACAGCCTACCTGGACCTTGCAAAAGCCTTCGACACAACACCCCACTCGGGCATCATAAATATGCTTACCAGCTTAAATATCAACCCCTATATCACAAGATGGGTTGCAAACTGGCTCAGGGATAGAACCCACATGGTCAGAATCGCAGGTGCCATGTCCGAATCCAAAACAGTTACAAGTGGCGTCCCACAGGGCTCAGTTCTGGGACCTCGCTTGTTTAGTATATACTTCTCTGAGGTTCAGGCTAACACAGAGGGATTATGGATGACAAAGTTCGCAGATGACTGCAAACTGGGGGCCATAATCGACTCTCCAGCTGACACAAGCATCCTCCAGAAGGGTCTCACAGAGATGGATGTTTGGTGCCAGAGCCACGGGCTCGAGCTACATGCTAAAAAGTGCATAGTCATCCCCTTTGGGAAAAACAAGGTGCACACAAATTACCACATAGGTGGTAATCCATTAAGTACAGAAGTAGTAATTTGAGATTTGGGGACCAATGTAGATAGTAATCTCTCCTTTGATAATCACATTGCCAAAGTGGTTACAAAGACCTTCTATATATGCCACCTTATCACGAAAGGGTTCGCATCTAGATCAAGAGAGGTCATTGTGCCCCTCTACTCGTCACTCATCAGCCCCATACTTGAATACAATGGCCCTTTTGGGATGTACCTTACCTGACACTTGCAGCAACTGGAGAGACCCTAAAGTACCTCTCCAAAAGGATCATGGGCTACAAACAGATGTAGTATGCAGCTCAACTAAAGAAACTCCAGCTCTACTCAGTTGCTTGCCGCCTACTCAGAGGCGATCTATGCCTGACATACAAAGTCATGTCAAACCCAGAATTAATGGACATGCTCCACCTCAGAAATCCAAGTCCTTTAGAGATACACACTCCAGGGACTTAAACCTCAGCACAAGAATAAAAAGGACATGCTGGAGGGACAAATTCATTTCCCAGAGGCTCCCCTCACTCTGGAATAGAATCCCAATTCATATTAGACATAGCCCCTCGCTGACCCTCTTCAAGCCAAATCTGGACACGTGGATGGGAAATCACAAATTCACCCCTGGGATCTCTTCTGTGTCCCTGCTAGACAGAAGCACAGCAAACTAATATTAAAGGGTACCTTCTGTGACCTAATTTACAGAGGCACAGCAGACTAATCTAATAGGGAGACGGAAGCCAAATACACTCTGGCTAGGCTTATAAATGCCCTAGGCAGATAGCCTAGTATCTATCTATGAACCTATGAACCTATAAGTTCTGCACCAAGCAGATGTAGGGACTCACACGGATGACCTGCACAGTTCAGATGCAGTAACACCAGCTCTACTCAGTCGCTTACCACCTACTCGGATATGATGCGTGCCTGTTGTTTGCAGTAATACCCAACCCAGAATTAATGGACATGCTCCACCTCAGGATATCCAACTCCCTTGTAGCTACACACTCCAGGGACATATACCTCAGCACAGATGTTAATAGGACATGCTGGAGGGACAGATTCTTGTCCCAGGGCCTCCACTCACTCCAGATTGTGATCACAGTTTCACATAGGCAGAGCCACCCACTAGCCACCTACAGGGGACATCTTAATGGCTGTATGGGTGATCGTATGTTTACCCATGGGATATCTTCTGTGTCCCTGCTAGACAGAGGCACACTAGCCTAAATGTACATGGGCTATCTTGTGTGACCTACTATTCACTGGCACAGTGTAGTAATCTGACAGGGCTGCAAAAGCCAAACACACTCTGGCTAGCCTTGTACATACCCTAGGGCAGATAGCCTAGTATCGACCTCTGAAACTATGCTTCTGCTCTGGATGCACAATATTTATTGCTGATACTGTTTGCAGGTCTTTATCGTCTTTGCTTTCCCGGTTTCTATGAACAACTTAGGTATCTGCGGAACATGTTTGATCATGACAGGGTTCCACTATATTATATAAGCGTCTGTTATCATCTAACTGTGTGCACAGGGCAGATTACTGGATAGTGAGAGGTTCCTGGATTAACACATGCAACTGCCAGATATGTGTGGCCCACTGCTGTAGTCAGACATGGCCTCACTTTGTGAGCATGCCCAGTTCAGGCTTTCCATGTTTTGTTGCCTGACATATGTCTCATTTATTCAAGTGTGTGAGCATGCCCAGTGTGACCTTTCAGTATGTTGCGATCTGAAGTCCACTACATTTGTGGATGTGTGTGAACATGACCAATATTAACATTTATACTGTGTGTGTGTTGGAAGTCAAGTTCTGTTCTTACGGCAGGACTCACCTTTGTGTCATAACTCAACAGGGATTATGCTGTGCCTGCAGGGTTTCCATGAGATACTTTGCATTGACTTATCAACATTCCTTCATACTGGCTGAACAGTGCAATGCTGTCATGGTTTAGTGGTTCAGTACTTTAACTATGGTGCACAGTATCCTGGGTTCAAGGCCCATCACTGCTTTATATTTCCATACTGAGCAGACCAGACTGCTTAAGGGCCAGTTAAGCAAATATAAGCATGCTGACTTTTGTTCTGCTATGCCCTACTTAGACCAGGCTTGTCCAACATTGCTGTATATTTACCAACTTTGCTGGACATTGCCCAATATTACTCGACATTGACCACAGTTGTACTAGTTGGTGTGTGCGATTCTGTTTGCATATACTACATGGTGGTAAATGCTGTTTAGCACTACCTTAAATTGCTTGACACATGGCAATCATGCCTCAGGTGGTGCTGCAGGGCTGCCTATGTCGGATGCACATACTACACTCCCTGTATATGTTTGAAGCAGGTAGTGTCAACTTAGGCATCCCTTTTACTATATGTGCGGGTCAGAGAGAGGTATCATTTCAAGGATTCCTACTGAGCCAGTGTATGTGCTATGCGTAGCCTCTTTGCCAAGGCCAAAGCATACTGGGCATGCCTCCTTCTGCCTACTGAGGCAGGCTCAGGTTGTTCCTCCTCCGAGTCACGCTCTACCTGTGATGACCTTGGCAATGGTGGGGGGCTGTTTGGGCCAGGCCTATGCTGGTCCTGCTGCAGCTGTTTTTGCAGGATCATATTATGTAGCATAGCACATACCATGACAATTTGGGTACATGTAGTTGGTGAGTACTGCAAGGCTCCACCAGATGTGTCCAGGCACTAGAACCGTGACTTGAGCAGCCCAAACACACACTCGATTGCATTTCGTGTTTGTGCGTGTGCCTCATTATGGCGATCCTGTTCAGGTGTGTGTGCGTTTCTGATGGGTGTCATCAGCCACGGCTCCAGTGCATAGCCAGCATCCCCCACTAGGTGACCATGTGGGATGTCCCCATTGGCAAATGTCTGGTACAGCTGCGTCAGATGCCAGATATGGGAATCATGGTAGCTTCCAGGGCAGCCAGCACACACATTCAGTATTATGCTCTGAGCATCACACACAGCCTGGCAGTTGATGGAGGGGAAGCCCTTGCGGTTAATGTAGGCCCTACCCCGCTCACCAGCTGGTGCTTTGATGCATATGTGCGTGCAGTCTATTGCACCCATTACCTCAGGGTATTCCGCTATTTGCTGGAAGAGACACATATTGCTGGCCAATATCTCACGGGAATTGGGGAAATATACATGATCACCGACATGTGCTGACATGGCATCCAGGAACTGGTGCAGTACCCTGGATGCTGATGCCTGTGATATCCCCATCATATCACCAGTTGGTCTCTGGAAGGTACCTGTTGCTAGTATTCGTAGGCCAACACATACCTTGGTTTCCACTGGAATGGGTTCCCTTCTGTTGGTTCTGTGTGTGAGGCGTGGCCTGCACAGCTCGACAATTTGCTGCATGAGGTTTCTGTCCACTCTATAGCGCTCCACTATCTCCAGCTCATGTAGCCCCTGGTAGGTTACCCTGGGCCTGTACACTCTTCTCCATCTCCTCACTGGGGGTTGGTTGGCAGCATTCCAATTGTCACCACCCTCAGCATGTTGCATATGTCGGTTTATGACAGCAATGGCAGCCCCTAACATTTCTTTGTCTAAGTTAAGCCTTTTCGGTATTCACTTCTCTTAGCTTACTGCAGTGCTGCAGTGTCTCAGAGGAATACATGGTGAAAAGTTGTTTGCAAAGTTTTAAGTGCTGGGCTGGGTTGGTCTACTGCCTGTGTAATTGCCTGATTCTGATTATTTCCACCTGCTAGCTCTGCTGACTCTCCCTGGTTAACTTCCTACTGTTTGTTGTGCTTCCTTTTCCCTTTCCATTTCCTCAGGGGGCAGCACCACGCACACTAGCGCAGACGTGCGCACACGCGCACACACAGGCTTAGACGGAGTTACACTAGCTAATTCCTGCCTAAACGGGCGTACAAGACTTTAAACTGCCCTACACATGCTTAAATGCACGCACACAGGTACAAATGTGCTAACACAGATTCAGACAACATTACACATCCTAACTTCTGCTTACATGTGCACACACTGTCTTACTCGGGTTTATAGGTGTGCACAAGTGCGCATACACGCTGCAAGCATTTTTACAAGAAACTTTGGTGATACCCACAGTGTGCACCTTGTATTTCTTGACTTTAGCTAGGATATCTACTGACACACCTCTTCCAGTGATGAGCAACTGACAGCTAACACATGCCACTTTACTCCAATGAGATTAGCTACTGTCATACATACCCCCCTCATGATGTCACCTATATCCTACTCTGTTACTCCCCTTATCCTAGTCTTGCACTCCACTGACTGTGCTCATTTGCTATGTAGACTTGCGATTCACTATCCTTACCCTCATTTGCATAGTATTGCCTACTAATGCTTGGTTACATCTGTTAGACTGGGTTCTCCCCCTAGCAACCCCTACTCGGTAGCCATGTTGTCTTCAGCCTGCCATTGCCTTGCATTGTACATTACAAATACCCATAAAATCCACATTTGTGGGTTTTAATTTTTATTTTTCCTGGTTTTAAGAGCGCAGCCCGTTTGCGCGGCGCTGCTCTTAAACATGGAAAATCAGACAAAAAAAATTAATTTTTTTTCATTTTGCATCGAGAAACATTGCCAATGGCCATATATTTGGCCATTGGCATGCTTCCCCTACTGGATGCAACCTTTATTTGGAGCTGTCATGGCTCCGTTTTGCTATTTGCAGAGCGGTACTCAGTTGTCAACTGAGTACATTTCTGCAGATAACACTACTCTTACTCTGACAGGTTCTGGTTTCCTGGATCGCAATTCTACCTCATTTGCATGTCTTTCGGCTGCAATTGAGGTAATTTGCATGTCCCAGCCCTGTCCGTGTACGAGCCGTTTTAGGAGCTCTCTTGCACACCCCTACAGGCTGTTCCTGGATCGCTCGTCGGACATGATGGCTGCATGGAGTCTTACTCTACTCTTAGACTCCGTGCAAGCCATCATGAATCCGGCCCATAGAGTATAATATGCTGTTTTGCTCATATAGTAAAGGAAACTTGTTACTACTAGATGATATTTAGTGTAAATGTTCAAACAGAATTCCTGGCGTTAGTGGCAACTCATATTAGTTGAGGTTAGACAGTCTTGGTGTCTTTTCCATACACTGTATTTGTGGGCAAATTATGGCTGGCATATAGAGTGTTGATAAATGAAGAGATCCATTCGATATGAACTACTGAATGATTTGATACATGTAGAAATACTAGAATACAAATTGGATAAATGTAGAACAGTATTAAGAGCAAAATATTTATCAGAATCAATAGTTCACTTAGGGAGCAGATTACCATTGTACATTTGGCAAGCTAATTCACTACGCCTATTTAAAAAGAATTTAGACACATGGGTGGGTACTAAAGCCTACACTATTGTTATGGAGTCTGTGTTTTAATTGGCTTTATGACCTGAATCCAGTTTTTAAAGAACCATTGAACTATTAAGTTAGTTATCTGATTAAATAGATGTAGCTTTCTGCTCCTATTTATTTATGTATTTAAATGTATTTCTTTCAGCAGTGGATTCAGATCAGATACTGATAAAGTTTGTGTGTGTGTGTGGGGGGCTATTGCTGACCAAACATGAATTTCAGTAGTCACTCACTCAGTCACACTTCTTATTATACTCATCCCTTGTTTTCTTTTCAGGATCTGCATAGTTACAATGCATGTTGAAGCTGTGAGTACTTAATTGTAAAAACCAAGTACATTTCATACAAGAATTGCAGGCATAAATGGAATTCATAACACTAGACATTATATATACCCCAAGATGATAAACCCTGCTTGTTTTGATTCCTCTCTCCTGCCCCAACCTCCATCCAACATCAAAATAGCTTATTTCTGACCTTTTGATCTATTGATGGCCTAAAAAAATCATGAGTAAGGAAAGAAATGCAGCCTTAGTTTCTTCAAAAATAAATAAGTTATATCCAAGATTTAATGGTCAAAGCAGACAAAAACATCATTTCCCAATAATCTGAGCAACTACTTATAATGATACATAAATCATATCCTGAAATACTGCTTGCTTTCCTACCCCCCTAAACAAAAAAGAGAGTCACCTTCTGTATACTTATCTGATGTTACACTAAGATGAAAATAAAAGAACAAATATTAACAATCATATATTTTAAGTTGCTGTTGTCATGTACAGATACAGCATGCCTCCTCAACCATAAACCTATCAACTACCTTCTGTATATCCGTCTAATAACAAACTCGGACAAAGCAAATGAACAAAAGACCAAAGTAACAAATTTCGACTTGTTGCTGTCAGATGTATATATACAGCATGCTTTCTCACACCAAGCCATAAAAAATAGTCACCTACATACATGTCTGATATCTGATTGTAAGGAAAATGAACAAAAATATTATCACAATAATGTATTCCAGCTTATCATTCTAGGAGAGTGCACCGGTTCCAGACAAGCTGTAGCAAAATTCTGTTCAAACCACTGAGGTCAGACTGTGAGGCAAGTTAAATAAAAACCAGTGTGCCCAGCCCCACTTAAGCTACAGCAGTCTTCCGTGCCCACCTCTGAGCTATCAAGCCCCAGCCAGAGAGTGAAGAAGAAACTCCACTACTAAGCCTGTGTCAACATCTCCTTATATAGTTGGGGGAGTAAGGGGACACCAGGTCCTGACCATCTCATACACTGTGATACATTTTCTGCAGTTTGAATGACAATTACTTGTTAATTATTTGCATTGCTAGTCAGAAGAGCTGTGTATATATGTAAACCTAATAATGCATGTGACCAGTTAGAATCAGTGATATTATTTTCCATCACACACTGCATACTTACCTATAGACAAACTGGAGGAATACCAGTTAATTTGGCATGTCTTTAGGATGTTGTTAGATATGAGAACAACTGGATAAAACACCCCACAGAAACTGGAAAAACAAAGAGATTCTACACAAGGAACTACAACCAGCAACCCAAATAAAACCAGAAAATAGGACCTGAGGTATGGCAATGCTGCTGTCTGTGCCACTGTGTGAATGATTAGTTGCTTTGATGTACATCCTGCCCAAATCACCAAAGAAAGGCTCTAATTTTGTACAACACTGAGATTAAACTGTGAGGAAAAGTTAAATAAATTATGGCCAGCCTGTTTTCATTAGCTGCAGTGCAACGCCTACAAACACACACACACACACACACACACACACACACACACACACACACACACACACACACACACACACGTATGCATAAGTCATAGCAATGATCATTTGCATGGATATCAGCAGATAGAATAAACTGTGTGACATTGCTCTTTCCATGCAAGATCAGTGACTGTTTCACTGTGATTAAACAACAGAAAGGATGTCACTTCTACCAAAAGATACCTTGTTTATTGACTGTATATGCCTCAGAACTCTGAATGAAATATTTTTAAATGGCCTCAGTAAGGTATTCCAACTTGTTTTAAACAAATACACACTAGCCGTACAAAGCCAGATTAATGACTGCTTAATATTTCATATCTAGCATTTATAACTACCTCGACTGTGTACACCTCACTTGTGTGATTTGAATATAAAAAGAGGTCCACAGTAATATAGTTCAAGCAAACACACTACAGCCACAGTAAAGAATCCACATTTACTTCACAGAAAGCACACACTAGTCCTGCAAATCCAGGCTAATGACTGTTAAAGCAGAGCAAATGACATTAGGGAAAGTCACTTTCATTTACAGATAACCACCATGCCCAGCAGTTACAGTCATTTTGTTGACTGTATACAACTGGATATCTAACTGTAATAAATAATAGCCAATCGCCTCAAGCAAATACACATTAATCCTATAAAAGCCATTACAATGACTGTTTAAACAGCGCAAACAACACCAGTGTCAGTCATTTTCATTCACAGACAGCCTCAGTAGCCAGTAGTTACAGTCAGTTTGTTGATTGTGTATACCTCGGATGTGTAATTATGATAAAAATAACAATAATAGCCACTTGCTTCAGACAATTACAAATTCATCCTGAAAACACAAGACTAATGACTATTTAACATGATCATTACTGAAGAGTTAGCCATATCCATCCACAGACAGCTCCATATGCTGTGCAAATGACAACAGGGTCAATCACATTCACTCATATAAAGCCCATGGAGCCATCAGTTATAGTCACTTTTGCATCTGCCTATGGTAGTAGTCAAATAGGAGGCTGAGTCTTAGCTCTCAGTCTTCCCCCTTCAAAATGTGGAATATTACCTTTCACAACAAGGAACAAATGGTCAAAATGTGGAACCTAGATAGTAACTGCTTCTTCCTGCATACCAAATGTTCTTCTGATGAATTAATATGATTCAGTATTATTTATAGGTTCATAGGAAGGTACTAGGCTATTGGCCCTAGGGCCTATATAAGCCTAGCCAAAGATACCCTGGCTTTCGCCACCCAAAAAAAATATTTTCCTGTGCCACTGTCGAGCAGAGCTGCAGAAGTGATCCCTGGGGTGAATTTCCTATCTCCCATCCAATCATCAAGATTTTTCTTGAACAGTGCTAATGAGGAGCTTTGTTTGATATAGCTAGGTAGTTTGTTCCAGAGTATGGGAAGTCTCTGGGACAGGAATCTATCCCTCCAGCATGTTCTGTTTATTGTGGTGATGATGTTTAGGTCCCTAGAGTGTGTAGCTCGTAGGGACTGGGATTTCTTTAAGTGGAGCATGTCTAAAAGCTCTGGGTTTGACATAGCTTTGTGTGTTAGGCAGAGATCGCCTCTGAGTAGGTGATATGCAATGGAGTAAAGCTGCAGTTTTTTGAGACGGTTTGCATAGGGCATCTCTTTGAGGCCAGTAATCCTCTTTGTGAGATCATGGAGATTTGTAAAAAATATTCTTAAAAATCAATGTATACTGTCAAATGTCCTAGACTGGGTCTCATATTTTTCCCTGTTCCATGGAAAATCATCAATTTTTCTGGTGAAGCCACTGATTATTATTTTAAGTGAATGCCAGAAATCAGAGCTTTATACTTTGTATTGCTCAGGCAATTGCAAGTACATGCAAAATCTGTTGCTCTAATAACTTCCTATGTGAGTTAGAGTAATATTTAAAAATTGTTCCTAATTTTGGCCTTTCCCATTCTTCCTGGCTTTATCCCTGATTCTTGAGCAAGGAAGTTGAAAGCTATGAATAAATGTGTGAGAGACACTTCTAGTGTGGAACATAGTGGAACAGTGACTTTGAAAGACAAACCAAGTAACATTTTTTTTGCAATGAAGTATACTTGAGAAGTATGGGTGTACTGGATGGATGAACTGATGTGCAGCTGTCTATATGAGTTCCATAATTTGACAATGTGCAGCTTCATATCAGGTACTTTTACAAGAAAAAATGTCAAACCACGTAATCAACTGAAAAATTCTGAAACCTCTTCCAGCTCAGCTTTACATTCTTAAGTACTCAGTGTTCCACATTTTGGACATAGAAAGTTGAGATCTGTGTCATCTGGTAATATAGCCTATTCCAGTCTAAAACAAAAAAAGGATTCCCTGTGAGAGCTTCAACCAACTGCCCTGAATCACTTCATAGTTAGTGGTATGTTTTTCTTTGACCTTAGTTCATTTCCATTATAGTTTTGAATGACATCACCCCCAAATGTACTCAAGAACAGCAGATTCAGAAACATTTAATGCACTCAAGATTCTTTTGTTTTTGTCTTCATTATTATTACTGAAGTTGAGTCCATGAACATTATTTTCTGGTCTTATTAATCAGGTACTTTCTACGGGCACTGATATTAACATTCTTTAATCGAGAGATAAGTAGAACTATACTTCAAATGTAATCTATGATCTATGTACATTGTAGATATACAGAGTGTGTGGCACAAACAAGTTAAGCAATTGTTATTTCATTAATGTTAAATCCAGTAGCTGAGTACTCTGTGCAAACCAAATACCACTGTACACAAGACAGACATTAGGCCAGCAAGAAGAGGTGCATAAGAATTCAAGACAGAAAATGACACAAAGACAGAGAGTGCAGAGATGTTATAATCTGCTCAAACCTAGAAATTCAGAAATCCTTTATCAAAGCCATATAAACTGTACACTTGTTTTAAACCTTCATTTGTTAATACCAGCTTATTATATATTTGGTACTTTTCCGTTATCGGGGCAACACTGTTAACACGATCGTTCAGCTGTAATCCAGTTCGTTAGCATGTCTGTTAACCACTTCTCTGTACAAATTATTTGTTGCAATAATTTATTTATTTGTAAAAAATAGAAGTTATTTTAAATCGTACACACATCTCGTTAACAGACGTGTTAAAGTCCTAGATTACAGCTGAATGATCACGTTTAAAATACTGCCTCGCTAAGTTACAAGGACAGAAAGTAGAAAAATAAAGAAATACTTCCAATTCAGATAACAGGACTTTTTTTAATTTTGCTATACACACCACATTACTTGGCATGAAATGAACTATCTCCCTTTACAGTGTCGTAATTCACATGTAGTCCATGCAGTTATCAAGTGGCAAAACCTGAACACATACTCATGATGAATATATTTCATCAGAGGGATTGTACTTCTTTTGGCATGAAATGATGTTAGGAATGCAGGGAAATGGCTATGTATATGTTTGCCTTGAAGTGCTTACAACACAGAAGTTGTTAAGATGCGACTTGAAATTGAAGTAATTATGTTAACCCTTCGTAAAATAAAATATTAGTACATCCCAACAGCGGTCATTTCCGTTGTCAGCGATGCCTTGCTAAATCAGTGGCTGATGCTTTAAAAAAGGAAACACTTTAATACTACTCATTTGTTTTTTTTTGTGTTTTGATTTTTTTTAATATTCCGTTATTTGGCAATTTTTTTAACTATTCTATTATCGGGCAAACAGTGTAGATGCAGCTGCTGAACTGCGAATCCACTGTCAAACCATGTATTTTTGATGTTAATGTTACCAGGCGTGTGTCAAATCATTACATGGATAATATTTAAAAAATAAGCTGTAACCACTACATTTTACACACACCTGCTAAGATTAAAATCAACTGGACACTGGATTCGGAGCTCAGCAACTGCATTAACAGTGCTGCCCCGATAACGGAAAAGTACCATATATTTTGATAGCACTTAGTTCAATAAATTGTTACAAGAAACAACCATAGTTTGTTTGAATGTTCTACTCAAAAATTATTCTACATCAAGTTTTAATTACATATGAATTAACAGCAAGATGTATAATATCAAACATATAACTCAAGGCACCATTAATCAGTTTTAGATCAGTCTGTTAAATTCACCTAAGAACAATTAATTACAAATTAAGTTCAAGCAGATTAAAGAAGATACATCTGTGTAATGCAGAAGGTAATGCAATGTAGTAATACTCACCAGACACTTCCTGCATACAACCCAGTAGCTTTAAGTGCAGGTGAATTGAAGTTAACCTACATATGCAGATATCACAGTACCATAGTCACTGTATCACTCAACTGTCACGGATGTCACAGAATGTTGTTGATTTCACTGCATATTTATGCCCTGTATCATGTAAAGTGTTAGATTTTTCTGGTAAATTGGTGATGATTCAGTCAATAGCCTCAGCCAGTAGAGTTTCATTCTTTTTATTCAAAAATGCATACAAAACCTGTTTTCTATTAACTTTTTAACTGAATTAGAGTAATATTTAAAAACTGTCCCTGATTTTGGACCTTTAACTCTTCCACCCCCATCATTTATTTTTGTCAGGAGTTCTTGAACAAAGAACTTCAGATGTATTGCACTCACTCTCAACAAATCCTCTGAGCCTCTAGGCATGCAGATGCAAAAACAGTTCACTCCATTCAAGGTGGATTGTTACTGCATTTTACTGTGCTGCAGCACCTGCTGACCCAGACTTGGCAGCATGGCTATTGGAATGTGATGGACTGCCAGGATTAACTGACCAGGAACTCTTCTTTACACCCAAGTCCCATCCCAAGAGCCTTGCAAGACTCAACTAAAACAAGGTCATGTAGCACAATAGAAGGGCAAAAAAAAATGAACGTATTGTTAAAAATAGCAGTTAAGCAAGGAGTGCGAATGGTGGAGGTTTAGCTCCATTAGCTCTCTTGGTAAATCCATCAGTGTGTTTAATCTTTGTTAATCAGATGTGTGTGATGGCCCTTGGACCATTTTCAGCCATTACATATGTGTCAGTGGCACAAAACTGCACTGTAGATAATAACTAGATATTTAGTTATACTGATTCACAAAAAAATCACAATGTAGGAATGCAAATAAAACTAATGTTACATAGATTACACGAGTACACAAAATTAGGTATTACAACTTAGTAAGTCTGTTAAAGTGACAAGTACACGAGCAATTATATCAATGTCTGCACAAAAAGCCCCTTTAAAAATATACTGGATTTGGTAAATGAAAAGGAAGTACATTCTGAGAGCTTCACAGAGAACTGTGTGTAAAACAAAGGGATGAAAACATATTAGGTTATGGAAGTAGAAGACACAGTTGTGAACAAGTTGCTGATGAAAGGAGTCAGTAATGTACGACTAAATTTAATGAACATATTTACAATGAGCAGGAAATCTCACTATTATGTGGTGAGAATCTTTTAGAGTTACAGCTGTTGGATGTAGATAAGAATGAGGGAGCAGAAGATGGATGAGTGTAGGAGGTTTGCCTTTATCTATTAAAGCACATTCACTTTTATGTGTTTTTTATGTGGTCTAGAAGTCATTAGTACTCAGTAAACTGTGAGTTCTGCAGGGAGATGGTTCCAGTTTGCAGAGTCAGTTTTAATAAAGCACCTCTTCCTCTGACTAGAGTCAAATGGGGGAGGAGGAGGACTATTGATAGGAAGTTGTTGTCCAAGCTTCTGAGAGAGCAGAAATGTGTATGAAGACAGCGGTCCTGCTGAATGATGCTGCACCAAAGACTGGAAACAAGGTACAAAAAAGTGCAGAATCAAAACACTCAGGAACATCCAGTATACCAAAGTAGAAGGTTATTACAATAACGAAACACACTGGTAGCACTTGTAGAAGGCAAAATCATTTAATAGGAGATAAAAAATGAGCGCTTTCGCGTGGTCATCCACGCTTCATCAGATAATTTACTGAATCTATCTTCAGAGTTTAAATACTTTTACTAAAGGCGGGAAAGTCTGCTCATTAAACAATTAATTT
This sequence comes from Protopterus annectens, assembly GCF_019279795.1. NCBI lineage: Eukaryota > Metazoa > Chordata > Ceratodontiformes > Protopteridae > Protopterus > Protopterus annectens. Next base: position 697,591,455 of record NC_056743.1, read on the forward strand.
AAACAATTAAATTAAAACAAGCATTTAGTTCTTCAAGGGGCATGGCACTGCATACCTATGCAAACAGTAACGCTGGATGTTTTTCTTGTGCCCTTTGAAAACAACACTAAAAACTACTTATATATAACATAGTTAAAAATGAAACTAAACAGCTTCTACTTTGGTATACTGGATGTTCCTGAGTGTTTTGATTCTGCACTTTTTTGTACCTTCTGAGAGAGCAAGAAGAAGATTAATAATTGAGTTTACATCTTAAGGGATGGTGAGGATGCAGGGAGTAGAGTTGGTAAAGTTGGAAGAGTTTAAGTACTTGGGATCAACAGTTCAGAGTAATGGTGAGTGTGGAAGAGAGGTGAAGAAGAGAGTGCAGGCAGGGTGGAATGGGTGGAGAAGAATGTCAGGAGTGATTTGTGACAGACGGGTACCAGTAAGAGTGAAAGGGTAGGTCTACAAGAGGGTAGTGAGACCAGCTATGTTATAAGGGTTGTAGACGGTGGCATTGACAAAAAGGCAGGAGTCAGAGCTGGATGTGGCAGAGTTAAAGTTGTTAAGATTTGCACTGGGTGTGACTGGGATGGACAGGATTAGGAATCAGTATATTAGAGGGTCAGCTCAGGTTGGAAGGTTTGGAGACAAAGCCAGAGAGGCAAGATTACGTTGGTTTGGACATGTGCAGAGGAGGGATGCTGAGTATATTGGGAAAAAGATGCTAAGGATGAAGCTACCGGGTAACAGGAAAAGAGGAAGGCCTAAGATAAGGTTTATGGATGTGATGAGAGAGGATATGCAGGTGGTTGGTGTGACAGAGGAAGATGCAGAGGACAGGAAGAAATGGAAACAGATGATCCGCTGTGGAGACCCCTAACGGGAGCAGCCGAAAGAAGATGATGATGATGACATCTTAAGGGATGGGAAGAAAGAATGCCGACATTTAAAAATAGGAGAGGATAACAGCAGCAAAGAATGGACTGTAACTTTAGTTAGCCTTTTGCAGGGTATGACAGTGATGTTCAAACTGGGGCAACAGATTAATGATTATGCATATGGCATTTACTGCTATCTATATTTTAGGAGTGTTGTATGCAAAACAAAAGATAGTAACTGGTAGAGTATATATTCACGCTCTGAGGTGAACACAAACTTCACAAGAACTTTTCTGGCATCTTTGGTGAAGTGGTATGAAATGGAGTAGCAAGTTTTTAGTTAAGCAGTACATTTTGAAACCACACTGTTAATATAGTTCTCTGACTGAGTGTGTTATCAAATATTAGGCCAAGGTACTTACACTAGTCAACCATGCTGATTGTTGAATTATTGGGAGCTGGGAGTTGTGATGAAAAGAGGGTAGGTGGTTGAAATGTTCTGTTTAGAGCAGAAAAGCATAATGGCAGTTTTGCTGATATTGAGAGATTATTTTGTACAAGCCATTTCTAGAGGGATGAGAAGTCCACATTAATGGCAGAATAGACTAAAGGAAAATGGAGGGACCACTTCTGTAGCAGTGTTATTTCATCTGCAGGAATGGTAGTGGTAATATCATTGAAAAAGAAGGATAATAAAATAGAATGGCTCCTTGAGGAACTCTATTAGAGAAGGTACCACAGTCAGTTTGCAGTGCTCCTGTCTGGCCTAGGAACTTTCTGTTAGTGAGACAGTTCCAGCACTAATTTATTATTTTATTGTGAATGCCTAGAGCATTCAGATGAGGTGATCTACACTTTCCATCTATAGATCAGTGAAGACTGCCTTCAGGAGGAACCCCTCTTCCATAAACAAAAGTATTTTTTTCCTGTGACAGTATATGTTGCTGTTAGGGTATTGTGGCTAGGAGGCCATACTTGTTGAGATGACTATATATTTGGTCATGAGCTTTTCAAAAATCTTAGTGACTAGGCATAGAATGGTCATTGGATGGTAGTTTTGTAGAGTTGGTGGTGCAGAAGACTTTCAGAAATGCTGGTACATAAATTAATGAACTTGTAACTATCTGGCTTCTGCTAATTATGCTCCCATACCACCTCCCTAACTATGCTTCTGATTGTAACAGACATCTATAGTTTGTGAGGAATTCATAGTCTCCAGATGTAGTCACTGTCTGAAAGGAATATATATATATTTTTTTGGTTAGGAACAAGTCAGGGATATTTTTTGTCGTCTATAGCATCTTCTATTGATAAGGAAGCATTTATCAAGTATGGTCTTAGTGAATGCATTAAATATGTCCAAAGCAATAGCTAGGTCACCTGATTTGTATAAAGGAGATCACTCTTTCCTGTTCCCGTCAGGTTGTTTATTTACTTATTTTATAGGTTCTGTTTCAGTTATAATGGGATATGAGGAGCCCTGAATGAAAGGATTTCTTAGATATGGAAATGGTCAGTGAGGGAGTTAGATGAGCAAGATACTTCTAAGACCCAGTAAGGAATGTTGGTGATAATCAGGTCAAAGTCACTGATTTCCAGTACCTGACAGACACTTTTGGGAGCAAGTCAAAGTTAAAGTTTCCCTGAATGAGAAGGTCATTATTCTTTCTTGTTTCTATTACTTTGTTTTAATATGCTATTAATGTTTTCTTTTTAAATGCTTAAGTGAACATGTAGGGATGATATAACATTCAGCTGCTAGCAATTGTACACGTGCACCAATGGTAAACAAAGGGAGTACTGAGTTAGGCTTAGTATCAGAGAAGGGGGAGTTTTCAGCTACCAAGGTGGATGGGAGGTCACATCTTTTTCTTATTAGTAGTAGCACTATTCCATTTATTCTCTGTCTTGGTTGGTTGTCCAGAAATAAGTGGTAATTGCTGTTTATAACTGTAAATGGGACTGTGGAGGGTTTAAGTCATATCTCACTTATAGCTCGAATGTTTGGGTTCACATCAGTTAAAAAGAAGTTATGTTCTTACCATAATGTTCCATCTGTGTTGTTGTCTTTCATCTGTCTTCATCCCATGGGTTCAGATTCGATCTCGGATACAACTCGGCTGCAATACATAGCTTGGATCCAAGAGATAAGCTCCTCCTCCTCTACCCACAATTCTTCACTCCACCACTGCTACCTCACATCGAGTTTGCTGAAAACAGCCACAGCAGAACAGTAAGAATACTTGTAACAGAAAGAAGAGTAACACACCATCTTCAGGAGCAAAAAGGTGATCAGAAAGTGGTCTGAGCTCCATCTCGCAGATCCTCTGGTGCCGAGGAGGCTGGTGGAGCCGAACTGTCAAACTCAGAGGCGCCAAGAGGTAGGGATGGATTCGAAAGCCTCAGAAGGCAACACCCACCCCTAAGACCCGGCACCAAAGTCGCAGCTCTGAGAGTCTACTGGCACCAAACTAGTCAGAGCCGAAGCACTCCGAGTTGCCATTGGTATCAAGGTAAGAATATCCGTAGGTGCCGAGGTCTCCACACTTGGGAGCTTTGGACCAGAGGGTTCCAAAGCTGAGAGTCAGATCAGAACAGGAGCCAAAGGCAAGGATAGGGGTTGGGCGCTCACGGCTCTGGAGGGAGAACCCCATCTGCATCTGTACATGCAGAAAATGCATCAAAATCCTGTTCATCTCAGCGTAGGAGAAGGAGCGAGAGGACCTGGCAGATGAAGCAACAGATCTGGAGTGGTGCCTAGGGGAGATGAGGACTGGGGAAGCCTGGGCAAGAGTAGGTTCAGGCTAGAACCTAGGACAGGTTGGGCAGGGGGGAGGAGCGCTTTATTTTGGGGGAAGGAGAACAATAAGCCGTGGAATCTGAAGGCCTCTTAAGGGGCCTGTCTTCCTTGGGGGCTTTATCTGAGTCCTTGGACTAGGTAGGGCACTCCCTGTCAGATTTGGAGGGAAGTTGGACTCCTGAAGAATGATCCTGTGTGGAAGAATTAGAAAAAGGGAAAAGGTCCTTCAGAATAAATTTGTTCCTCCTGTCTACCAGTGCGAGCTGGTTAAAGCCCACACAGGTAGAACAGGAGGACTCTAGGTGACTAGCACCCAAGCAATAAATGCACATGGTGTGGGTACTGGAGGGTGGAATTTTGTGCCCACACCTTGTGCATTTTTTAAAACCAGCCTTTTTTTTTAACTGGCGAAGAATGCACAGAAAAAAGACTAAGGGAGAGAGGAAAGAAAATTCAAAAATAGTTACTCACAGTAACCTAAATAACTCTAACTGGAGGAGCTTCTCTGGAAGCTGCTATCCGTGATGACAGCAAATGAGATCTGAGGTAGCAATGGTGGAATGGGGCACTGTGGGTAGAGGTGGAGGAGCTCAGCTCTTGGATCCAAGCTATGTATTGCGGTCGAGTCAGATCCAAGATCAGATCCGAACCCATGGGTTGAAGATCAGATGAAAGCAACAACTTCAGATCTACTGTTACAAGCTGCCAATTTTATTCTTTAAGCTTTGGGTGTTAATCTGGCATGATCTTGAAGCCTTCACTTGGAAGGATATTGTCTGAAGTGGAAGGAAACCCTGAAACAGAATGACTGGAGGGTGTGGAGGAAGTAGACATGGAAGGTGAAGTGCTATAATAAGGTAGATATACTGTGTTGGACTTAGGAGTGTTAGAAATAAATTTTGGGCATAATTGTCCAGGATTTGGATTTGTGTCTCCAGAGATAGTTCATTTTAGTTTCATAATATGAATCAGTTTGTAGAACTTCTGAATGAACTTTGATATTACTTTTAATTTGACAATATAGATTTTGTTATATTTGGGTTGGGGTGAAGGATGGTACTTCCTGAATAAGTGGAATGGAGGTGAAGTTTGTACAGATAACAGCAAGGCTGGTAAGTCTCTGGTGTTGTTTTCCTTAATATAGAAGTCATCTACTGTGTAAAGGAACGCAAGACAGATGGCTGAAGTGCTAAAGAAAGTGGGGTCACAGAGGGTTAATGGATGGAAAGGAATAAATACTTGGAAGACAGCCAACAGGGTAAATAGTGGGAGAAGTATAGATGACTTCTGCTTGAAGATGTAATATCATAGGTATAGGAGGAAGGGCAGGTCCAACAATTGGTTGCAGAAAGATTAAAAAGGGGGGCAGCAAGAGGTGGATGGTATGGTTAGGGGGTGGTGTTAATTAGAGGGCATTGTCTGGAAAATGTATGTGTGCTTATTGTGAGTATACCCCAACCTTTATCTCATATCCGTGTGGTATACTGCCCCATTCATTTCTCTGCATCGGACCATCTGCTGTACCCTACATTGCCCTATGGGGGCTCCAGTTTTAAGCACAGATTAGCTTCTTCATGATGAATCATCTGTCAGTGCTTGCCACAAGAGGGATGACCTATAAAATTAAAAGACAAGCGATCATGTACGTAGCCATAGGAAACAATTTTTAATGGATTCTGCCTCCCTAGCCCCTTGGCAGGCCTGGCCTATATACTGACAAAGTGAGGAACACAGTACTATCCTATCATCCTAAAACTCATGCACACTTCCAAGCATTAGCTGGATATGGTTGCAGTTTATTCACAGCCTGTGCTTTGGGAACTAATGCAAGAGTGGGTTGAACTGCGACCCTCTGCCTAAGATGGGCAAGCTGGCTCTATTTACTAGCTCCCACCTCCTTTACCAGTTCTTTTAGTACCTGCAATGCAAAATAAATGCAGGTCAGTTGATGTAAAGTCAAAGCTTTATCCCACCTAGACAGAATATATATATATATATATATATATATATATATATATATATATATATATATATATATATATACATATACACACACACACACATATATATATGTATATATATATATATATATATATATATATATATATATATATATATATATATATCTATATACACACACACATATACATATATATATATATATATATATTTTTTTATTTTTATTTTACATTTGTTGACCGGGCTAGTCTAACTGGATATATGTCCATTTTCAGTAGAGGCCCGAGGAGAAAAGCTCCGAGACAATAACAAGGACAGAAAAAAGAAACATTTATACAAATAATCCGCAAAAAATAGCAATTACAAAAAAAATAATTGTATAGTCCCCAAGGAAAAAAGTTAAATACGAGAATAATTACATGAGTAAACAATTGATTGCCAGCAAAAAATAATTTCCCCCCCCCCCACTGTAGTGCAATCCTGGAGTTAGTATATATAGTTAGGGGGTGTATGGGTCTACTTTTTTTGGTTGAAAACTCAATTCACTGAATCTCACTTCACCTAAACCAAATTGCTGAAAGCTCAAATTACTGAAAACTCACTTCACTGAATCTCATTTCACTGAAGTGAAGTACTGGCACTTTGTAGAGTACTGTAAGGCAAGTAAAAGGTATATGCCCTTTTCCCCACTGCAGTGTGATCCTGAAGTTAGTATATATAATTGGGGGGGGGGCATATCCCCCCACCTAGTTTGGTTGAAATGTAATATAAAAGCCATACACCCCCTAACTATATATACTAACTCCAGGATTGCACTACAGTGGGGAAAAGGGCATATACCTTTTACTTGCCTTACAGTACTCTACACAGTGCCAGTACGTCACTCCAGTGAAATCAGATTCAGTGAAGTGAGTTTTCAGTGATATCAGCTTTCAGCGAATTGGTCCTAGTGAAATAAAATTCAGCGAAATGAAAAAAAGTAGACCGATATATGGATATATGTATCTATATAGAGTCAAACTCAGTTGTAAAAGAAATGAAAAAAAATATATAGTTTCTATTACTGTATTGTTGCTTTGGCACTGGGTGAGTTGCAATAAAATGTTTGCACTCTTGATTTAGTTAAGTTGATACAACAGGATCTGTATTAACTTACATATTAAGAAGACATTTCGGAAGTCTATGGCTGTAATGTCTGCCATTATTTTCAGAATGTTAGGTTTGTTTTTCTTGCACTAGTTCCTTTTTATGGCAAACCATTTCTTGAAATTATAAATAAATCTGTCACGCTGGTGTCAGAACTCCATCTAATTTTATTTATTGATTTATTTTTCATTTGTTAATTGGGTATGTGACCTCATTTAAGAACTGTCGTTAGGCCAAAGGAAGATTCCAGTGCTATAACAAAGCTGAAAACTGCGAAAAGACAATAGTAGAAGGGATGTATACAGCGAGGGTAGTAACACAAAACATTACAAAAAGACAAAGGATGGCAAACATGAGAGCAACTGCTGTAGCAAAAAAAACTTTCAATTTGGAAACCTAAGTGTAAACCAGTGTTATGGACACGCAAAACTGCAGTGCCATGAAGTGTAAGGGAGAGGTGTAATATACAAATTTTAGGTATAGGGGTGTTTTATGGGGTGGAGCGTCACCTAACTGGAGCACATGGAGGGATATTAGAGGAGGAAAATGAATTTTGAGAGGAGTAGGAAGTTAAAGGTTGGAAGAGGAAGAATGGATATAAAGTGGTAATGGGAAAAAAAAAAATAAACGAGGGGAGAGGAATTAAGCAGAAAAGGGTAAAGGAAGAGGGGGATTAAGTAACAGAAAGTGATTAGCAGGAAGGAAGAGGGAGCAAATGATAGGAAAAATCAATGCAAATTGGCAAGTGCATGGCAAGTCAAAAGGTTAAAGTACTGATGGAGTAAGGAAAATGCAGTTAAGTTGGGAGGGAATAAGGGTTAGAGACAATTAGAGCTACATTGAAAACAGTGTTAAGTGCTGAGAGACTTAAAGCATTCCTGAAGGACAAGTAGACAGTAATGGATCTAATGGGAGGGATAAGGAGTTCCAGGTAGCTGGGAATAGCTTGGACAAAGCACGCTCTGTCTGGAAGAACATATGGCACCATAGGATAGGGATCAAAATGTTTAGGAAGTGGAAGAGATTTTTAATTTGTGTGTCAAAGGGGTAGAAATTGTTGAAGTGAATCTTACAAAGAATGACAAAAGAAAAAAAGAGGTATTTTTCAGGTACAGTGTATTGGCAGAGTTTAATAATATGCACTGGTTAGTTAAAGAACTCAGAAAATTAATGATGCACCACATTTTTGCTAGTGTTTTCTCAAAATTACGAGTATTTTTAGGGTTCCCAAATGCAATTAAGGGTAAGACATATTCCAGCTTAGGTTGTTAGTATGTTATAGCAACTGAACATCTGGATTCAGGAATCAGTAAGTGGGTGACCTTATAGACCTTCCTGCTTTGAGGTTACAGCCTTGGAGGTGTCACATGTAGCAGTCATAAAAGTTGAGTTTTGAATATAAGGTAATGCAAAATAGTTTACACGAAGATAACTAGATCATGGTGTTATGTCAGGGGTAACTCAGAAGTAGGAAAGGGGCAGAATGAGTTTAGGAGGGATGCAAAAGATCACTGAATTTGATTTGAAGGTATTGACTTGAAGAAGACATTTGTGAAAGCAGGTGGAAAATATTGCCTAAATCTTTCTGTAAGAGATTGTGATTAGTGGTGATGCTACGGCTACCGAGAAGGAAGGTTTTCAGTGTACACGGCTATTTTAGGTGTGTGGAGTGAAAAGGGGAGATCATTTACATAAAGAGAAATAAGATGAGACTGACTATTGATCCCTGTGGAAGTTCAAAGGTGAGTGTGTCTGGACTAGACAAATCATGAAGTATTCCCATGGATCTGTTAGCTAGGTAGTCTATAGTTAAGTTCATGACAGTGAAATCAATGAATAAACAGAGAAGTTTCTTCAGTATGTCTGTGATTTACATGGTCGAAGAAGAACCTGTTAAGTTGTTAAATGAAAATGCTTGTAAGAAAGGCTTTTTTTTAGAAAGTAAAAGGTTATAGTGTAGTCTTTTATTTGGCAGTTTGAATACCAATTTTTCAACTATGATTTTGGAAATGGCTCTGAAATGGAAATGTGTATGTGGGGTGAGACTGGAAGGAGAGAAAGACTGGAAAAATTAAGGAGACTGGAGGGTGGATTGAACAGTATGGGAATGAAAATGTATAAGATTATTGTACAAAGCTGGAAGTCTAAAAGGAAGGAAGGAATGCTAAAGTGGGAATTGTAGTGTCCTGGAAATGACTTTATCTCAACCAAGTAATGTCTAGGATTGGACAAAACAGCTCTTTTGGTGAAAGAGATGTATGTCAAATTTGCCCCACATTTTAAATTCTGGTAGAATATAGGTGCTGAGATGTGGGGCAGATAGAGGACTTTGACGGTATTCAGTCAGTATCCCTATCTTTTAAAACTGTATTTTAAGATCAAAAGTAAACTACAAGTGCTTCTGCTATGATTTATTTAGGGTATATAGAGTTTGCAATGAGAGGATAACAGAACTGAAGTGTTCAAGGGCTATGTTGGCATTGTCAGTTTAGTAGACCAGTCTTATCAATGCAAAAATTAAGTGGAGATAACAGCTACTAATGAAAACTCTAGTAAAATTTACACTCTGTTACAATTTTTAATGACTTGACCAGTTACTTTTCACCTTGGATCGGAGTCTGCTTTATTAAGCAGTTCTATGTCAACATCCTCTTCAAGCTCAAATTCTAATACAGCATCCCATGCACCCCATATGAAGTTTTTTTCCCAATTGTTAACACTTTAGGTTCTCAGTTCCTTATCTTTAATCTCAGCAATCATTTTTCGCTCTCTTATTAATGGTCTGTTTTTAGTTTTCCACTTTCTAGTTATATCTTTCTTAGCCACTATCAGTACTAAAGGTAGCTCTTCCTTGCTTTTCTTTCTTCTCTTCTTTAGTAAATGTTATTTTACACCAGCTCAACAAAAAACACCTCTACATTGAGGTTAAATTCTCTTCCAAGTATAAGATTTATTATTCAAGTAATTTTTGTAATGCACTCCTTCCATTCCTAGAATATATACTCCCAAGAATGTCTATCTGAACCATCAGATCTCTAACATATGTCTCTTTTCTGTGTGAATTTTATTTTTCAAATCTTGTAGGGTATAGATATAGTTATGTAAAAATATCCAGGAAAATTCAACATTTTTTTTTATTTAGTCGCATATCTAGGATTAAGACATATTTATATCCTCTGCCATCTGTAAGATCTTTATTTAATCATTTATTCCATTTTCTTTTTATTTTCTTTTTTACTGCATTGTTTTCTTAAATCTAATACTTTTTACGTTTTAAGCTCTAGTCTTATTTTGGTCTGCCATTTCTCTTTTGTCCTTATCTATAAAATCTACTATTTGTGGTTTAATAAAATTACTTTGCAACCTCTGCATATCTTCACTGAACATTAAACCTGCACAAGCAAGCTAATCTGAGATCAACAACCACAACATTTGTCTAGTTTCATCCCATTTTATTACTCCATCTCCTTTTGTCATACGCTGCCAACTTCTTAGTTCTTTAATCTTTCTTCTCCAAATGCTCATGAAATTCTGTCTTTCTATATGTAGTATAACTTGTTGTTGTTTTATATATATATATATATATATATATATATATATATATATATATGTGGGTCTACTTTACATACCCAAAATACCACATAACCGAAGACCAGATAACAGAGATGAGAACGCCAAAATGTCAAATACACAAACGTCCACATAGCCGAACAGTTTCCAAGGATAAGTATCCAACAGGAAACCAAGGGGAGATTTACCTTGCTCCCCAATGTGGTGCGATCCCAGTGTTGGTATATTTCCTTGGGGGGGTGCGGGTAGGTTGTAGATGATGTGGTATTGTTCTCCATTAATTTTTGGCCCAGTGGTTACTAACCCTAGGAAACTGTTTGGCTATGTGGACGTTCGTGTATTTGCAGTTTCTGCATTCATGTCTCAGTTATTTGGTCATGTGGTATTTCAGGTATGTAAAGTAGACACACACACACACACACACACACACACACACACACACACACTGGGCTGTATGTAATAGTCTTTATATTCATTTCCTAGATCTACCCAAATGCTCAGGTTTTTCTGTTTGTTACTATCAAACTTTACATCTTTTTATATAGTGTACATTAATACCTCTCCTCCTGGCTCCACTTCTACGCTGTCATTCTCACAATTCCACATTTTAGTCATCATCCTTGTAACATTTTGTGGCCTGATATTTTGAGCCAAGAATTTGGTTCCTCTAGGGTAATTATCAAGAATACTTATTTTAAAGCCACTTTTCTGTGCTCATTCATGTTTTCTAAATACTCTTAATAGATATTCTTGCTTCTTTCAACTTTTCTTCAACATATTGTGTTCCACTTATCCTTTTTTTGCTTCTGCTTACTTTTCAAAGCCATCTATATATATACTATGTCTGTTATTTCATATTTAATTTGCTTTCATTGTGACTTCATTTCTTATCTTCAGTTTACAGTTAACCCAGTTCTTTGCAAGGTCTTTACTGTTTAGGTTCAAATCTAATAACAATTCAGTTAATGTTTGCTTTACTCAATCATTAAATGCCTTTTCAGAATGAATAGTGCAAAATGACAATGTTTATCACATTATACCTTTACTTGCTTACAAAATTTAATTTGTAATGATATGGGTCAGACTTTATCACTAGATGTGTTTTCATGGTTAATGGCATGCTGTTGTATTCTTTCAGCATGTAACATCTATCTAATCTAGCCCAAGAACCATTTTTGCTAAAATTTCTGTATATTTCTCCTCTTTCTCTCTTCTTTTCATTACATCAATAAGCCCAAATACATGCATATATTGTCTGAGTATCTATGCTCTGCCTGTATTCTGTGGTATCTGGGCCCTCCAGAGATATCCTCCATATTTCATATACTGTTCCACTCTCCTACTAGTATCATACATCCCCGATAAAAAGCATTAATTTCTCCCATGATATTCTTTTTTCCTGTTTCACTACTTTTGGTGGAAAATATGGTGCAGCTAGTATAAATCTTACACCATGCCAACAACCTCTTACCACTATAAACATACCATGCCTTTCACTGGTTCCTCAATCTTTATTCCTCTACCTTTTTTCGTTAATATTAAGACTCCTTTCTTTCGCTCCCCTATTCCAGCAAAGTAACCCTCATTTCCACTTTTCTTTACAAAAGTTTCATGTCCTCTATGATTCAAACGTGCTTCCTATAACATTATTACCTGTGCATTACTATAGTAAATATAAATCAGTATTATCTCTTTTTTTCATGATCAACAAGCTTATTTATATCCCAAACCAAAAAATAAGCTGTGCCATAGTAAAGATTATATTTTATTTTACTTAAGTTATATTCTTTGTTTGTCTGCTATGAACGGATCTTTCACAGTCTGCTTTCATCACTTTTGTATCTCTTTATATACTGTTTTGTAGTATTGTGTCAAATGAAAAAACACATAATTCCCTTTTCCCACAGGAAAGAAACACCATATTAACCATATACGTATTTTGCAAAGCTGCAGAACTGATGCTCTGCATAAACATTCATGTAAACCTTGTTCCAATGTTTCTATCATTTAAAGTAAGTTGAGCAGATTAAAAGCTATTATAAACCCCTGGTCTGTTTATTTCTTAACTGCATCATTTTATTTCTAAAGCTGTCCTTCTATCTTTGTGTTGCTAGAGTCAGTAAATATTTTAGATGCTGTATAAAAGGGTCAAGCTTTACTATCTATACACAGCAATTTCAACCTTTTGCAGACTAGTTGAGGTGATCATGAAAGATACATTTCCTTCCAAGAGCACCACAGACATGCCAGTCTGCACAAATATGACTAGAAAATTAAATGCAGAAGTTATTTTCTCAGTAGTAGTTACACATCTCAAATGTTTTACAATACCTTCCAGTGTGCATGTTTTTACATTTCACTTGTATCAAACAACCATCTTCTATCAGCAACTTCCCTCAGTCAGTTTTTCCAGGGCATTGTTTGTGTGACTTTGGGTACCTAGCCTCTTTTCAGTCATTGTTCAGGGAGGGGGGGCAAGCCCCCTGTGCCCCCAGACCATCTGCTATTTATACGTACTAACACACAGATTGCCCAAAACTGGAGAAAGGGAATATTCCCCAACCCTAAGAATTGTGTGATCTTGCACACGTCAATCACTACTTAGCTAACCAAATGCAGTTGACCAAACACACCTTTGACAAAAAACTGTGCACACAGTGTGAGATACCATCTGTGCATAACTTCTAATATCTGTTTTCCCACCCTATGCATCTTCTACACATCTGATGTTAACCAAACTCTTTTCACCAATCAGCTTCCCTGCTCTGCCTGACTTCTTTCTTCTCCTAAATTTCATTACCTCTTTGTTTGTGACTTCCTTTACTTTTGCCCTGAGGTGTTCAATCATTCTGCTTTTATATTCCCCCTTTTTACTATTTACTCCATAGGACTCCTTTTTCTCTTCTCAACTCTTCTTTCTTTTCTTTTCCTGTTTTTTTTTTCTTTCCTGACCCTTCTCCAGTCCTTTTTCCTCTCAGTCTGGTTTATGTCCACCATTCATTCTGTGTTAATCCAAAATTCTGTTTTAATTTCTGTGGTGTCTTTAATATTGTCTCTTCTCCTGCCCCTTCCTTTGTTAACTCCCACTCTATTCTTATCCCATTCTCTTTCTTCTCCATGAAAGTGCCCCTTCCTCCTTTCTGCCATATTTCTCTTTCTTTACCTCACCCCGATGGCATGCTATCCTATCTCTTCAGTGCCTCTTCATTCCTTCTTTTATATTTTCCCTACCATTCTATTTTTCTCTCACCTCTTGCCTTTTGGTGATCCTCTAAACTCTCTCTCTTCACCTAAGCAGGCTAGATACTAAATACTGCATGTTTAGTAGGTTGCGGTGGTGCAGCGGCTAGCGTTGTCGCCTCACAGCAAGAGGTTTTCCAGTTTGATTCTCGCCTAGAGTGCCTTCTGTGTGGAGTCTGCATGTCCTCCCTGCAATCAAGTGAGTTTTAAAGACATGTAGGTAGGTGCATATGTGTTTGCCTTCTGTGAAAGTTGGGCACTGGGCTGGCAACTTGACACCATAAAAACTTCACTGCCAATCAATCTGCAGTCTGGTGATTAGCTGTGGTGACCCCTAACTGGGAAAAGACAAAAGACATTGCTATACTAAATATTGCGTGTTTATGTGAGACAGCCCTAGACCCCTTCTTTACCATTCAGTCTTAGCTTGTTTATCGAGACCACCCTCCTTTTCCCTTTCTCTAGCCCCTCTAACAAGTGATTCAATAATGTTTGTAGTTTGGTCTCCATTGGGTCCACTGGTAGGTTTCTTAGTAAATATATTATAATTGAGAGCATCATCACGCTAATCATATTGATTCTATCTAGTTGTGTGTAAGCTTTATTATCTTTACTTTTCATGTTTACCTTTATTTTCTCAATCCCCTTCTCCAAATGCCTCTGTACTGTTAATGTGTGTCCTGCATATATCCCAGATATTTGGGGTATTCCATCTCCTAAAAGTATCCCACTCCTCCCTTTCCTCTTCCCTCGATTATCCTGACTTATGTTGCCTTTTTCTAGTTACATCTAAACCTTAAGGCCCCTCCAAACCTTGCAAAAACTTGCATTGCTTCCAGTACAGCTATCTCAATGTTTTCCAACATAAATATGTAACGATCCAAGTGCATTAACAGCCCTGACTTTACCCATAATCTTTCCTCCTTTTGTGCTAATAACTTACCTCCACTGTAAGCTATTCTATGACCAACATGAAGAGTTCTGAGCAGACAATGCACCTTTGTCTGGTTACCCTTTCCTTTTTTTAGTGCTTTGGAAACTCCACCATTTACCGTTACTTCTGTTTCTTGCTTATGGTGAATTATCTTTATTAGTCCTATAAATTTTATCCATCTGTTATTTTTCTAGAAATTCTGAGAGCTATTCCCATTTGTAGAGAAAAAAGACCAGTCCTACCCATGTTCCATCCTTTTGCTCTTCCCTGTCCATAAACTCCATCAGAGCTCACCAGTTCATTTCTGTCCTTTTTTTCTTTCACAAGGCCATTCTTCCCCTCCTTTGTTATCCTCAATAGAATCTCATCCAGTCTTCTTGTTTGTACTTTTGCTATCACCTTGAGGTCTGCTTTTACTAAGGAGATACTCCGTCTCCACTCTTTAAGAACAGCAACACCACCCTTATTTTATTTATTTATTTTTTGATTCAGTTATTTTCTCTATTTCACTTATTCCATGCTCCTCCTTCATAACTGTTCATATTGCCTCACTGCCTCATTTGTATAACTCCATCAGGTATCCATCTGGGCCCTCTACCATTCTGTCTTTCCTTGCCATTACAGACTCTTTGACCTCCATCATGATTGTTGCATTCACTCTCTCCCTCTGAAGTCTTTCAATGAGGAAACAGAACAGGAGCCCAACAGTAGCTAGCAGAAAAATATGTTAATCCCAAAAAAACACTTTCTTTTAACGTGAAGTCAATTTAATAAAAATTTTTCTCACGTTTTCGTCACTTTGAGTAAAGTAACTTCTTCAGACACACAGACAAACAGCAGTTACACAGTTTCTACAGCATTTAAACCATGTAGCATGAAGTCATGTGACTAATAGCAGCAATGAATTAAAGGTGCAGAGCACAATAATTCAAACACTATTAAAGTAAATCATAAAACTTACATACTACCTCAAATAAAAAGTGTGTATTCAATCAGTATACAACATACAAGGATTGTATTAATGCCATTAGCAAAAAGTTAAAAATACACTATTGTGTAAGATTTCTTAATTGAAGCAAACATGACATATTACAATTCTCATTCAAACAAGGCAAGCAGAAAGCATTAAGTGCTAACTGCCATTCTAGCTCTCATACCTCTAATAGTACTGAATATGGGCCACCTCTAATGCCAGGAAGTACCTGGTCAATAGCTTGGAACGTGAAACTATGTCCACCATTTAATGAAACATGTTTTGCTAAAGCATTTTCTGTTTTATTTTTGCTAATCGCATAAGAGTGTTCGTAAATTCTCTCACGAAGCTTCCTGTCCATTTTCCCTATATTGAAAGCCGGACATAAGGTACAGGAAGCTAAGTAAATAACACTCTTGGACTCACAATTCAACTTATGGTTGATGTAAAATTTAGATGTGTTCAATACTCTAAAGGAATTACCTGTTTTTATATATTTACACATCCTACATGCTCCACACATAAAGGTTCCAGTAAGTCTAGAAGTAGGTTTAGTGCTTTTAATTTCAAAAAAACTTTTTAAATTAGTGCCTCTTCTATAAACAATACTGGGTGACTGGCCAATTATGTCAACTAGAGAAGAGTCCTTATAAAGGAAACTCCAATTTTTGTGGATAATTAATCTAAGTTGGTCACTGTCTTTACTAAACGTGGTTATAAAAGTATTGCATAAAGAGGTCTCCCTAGCTTGCTGAGTCATTGAAGGTTTTATAAAGGTAACCAAGCCACTGTTTGGTGACTGTGTAGTTCGAATGGCAACCTGGCTAAGAGGTGATTCTACCAGGTTAACATCAATGACAATGGAAGGTGAGGTCAAGAGTGGTTGAACTATACCTCTACTCCGTTTGTTTACGATTTCTTCAGTTAAGTCATTTATTAAACTAACTGGGTAGCCTCTGTTGCAAAACATGTCTCTTAAGAGTTGACATTCAGAATTAAAGTCATCTTCATTAGTACACATCCTTGCGGCTCTAATTAGTTGACCTTTCACTATTGAACATTTTTGCATGTAAGGGTGTGCACTAGAGAAATGTAAATAGGAGTTGCAATATGTAGGTTTTCTATAAATTTTGGAAACATATCTCCTATTTACTATATCTTTTTTTATATTCACATCCAAATAGTCAATATTAGTAGTGTGAAAAGTGTAAGTAAATTTAAAAAATGGTGTAGTAGAGTTAAAGTAATCTATCATTTGTTTAGCTTGTGATTCAGTTCCTTTAAAAATCACAAAGATGTCGTCTAAAAATCTGGTATAAAAAGTGAAGGAAGTGTAAATTTCAGAGTTATTAAATACAAAATATTCTTCCCATTGAGCCATAAACATGTTCGCCATGCTCGCTCCGCAAGGGGAGCTCATAGCAATTCCATGTTTTTGTAAGTAAATCTTGTCGTTAAAAATGAAAAAGTTGTTGGAAAGTATAATATCAATTAACTCAGTTGCCAGGTCAATATCCCTTTGTGGGGCATTTTTATTTTTCATATAAACTTCTACCCACTCAACCGCTTCTAAGTGTGGAATAGAAGTGTATAAGTCGACTACATCGATGGTAAGAAAGTTGTCTTCTTGGTTAACTTCTAAAATGTTCAAACTTTTCAACAAAGTCCATGAATCTTTGCATACTCATGACTCAAGTTTAAGATATTTTTGTAATATTGAGTCAACGAGTTTTGCACATGGATATGTCAAGGAACCTCAACCATCAATAAGTGGACACATAGGAGGGTCATGTTGGTTCTTATGAATCTTTGGTATTCCGAACATGACAGGTGTTTTTGGGTAAAGAATATTAATGTAATTGAATGTATCCAGGTCAATTTTGGCTTCTATAAACAGATCTCTGAAGTACACTCTAATCCTTGATTGTGAAATATTTAGTTCATTAAGAGATGCCTTAGCATAGGCCGGACGATTCAAGGCTAACTCCATTTTTTTATTATAATCAGTGATGTCCAAGATAACCAGTCC
The DNA here is from genome assembly GCF_019279795.1 of Protopterus annectens. Lineage (NCBI taxonomy): Eukaryota > Metazoa > Chordata > Ceratodontiformes > Protopteridae > Protopterus > Protopterus annectens. The sequence goes on from NC_056743.1 coordinate 697,608,969, forward strand.
ACCACCTTTGTCTGGTTTAACTACACGGACATGGGCTGATCTAAATAGTTTTAATGCTCATAACTGTTCCGTAGTGATGTTGCTCTGTTTATAAAAAGTATTACTAGCTCTAATGAAAGGTATGTGTCTAATGTCTATATATATATATATATATATATATATATATATATATATATATAGTTCCCCTTCACAAAGTCGAAAGTTCAGAAAATCAAAATGCATATGGCCGAAGCCATATGCTCAAATTTCTGAAGTTCGTCTTCGTGAAAGGGAGCTGAAAAACAGAAAAAGTAACACAACTAAGTGTTTCTGCAGGGGGGGGGGGGAGCCTCCCTGCACCCCCACTACTCATTTATTCCAACTCCGAGATCGCACTACAACACAGAAAGGGAAATCTCCCATTCTGTGATGTATGCCGTTCCCCATTCACAGAGTCGAGCTTCCACAATTTCGAGCATATGGTCTCCACCATATGACTTTCGAGATTGTGGCCATTTGACTTTGTGAAGGGGAACCATATATATATATATATATATATATATATATATATATATATACTTCATCAGACAATAACACCATAAAAATCCACCTTTTCATACTAAAGACAGAATGACTTAAAACGAGCCACATGATTATCCAGTCCCATGACATACATACACTTTTAACTGGCTCCAGGCTTAAAGATATATGTTCCAATTTAAAAACATTTATATATAAAACATATGTATATAACTAAACCAACTATCGGCACATTAATACATAGTTGCAATAAATAAATCAACTTATTAAACTATCTTTCCAATGCTTTTAATTTTAAAATGCAACTCATAGAATACTGATCATTCAGTCCAGTCCAGTCCATGGCCAGGCTTGAACGATCAGTATTCTATAAGTTGCATTTTAAAACTGAAATCGTTGGAAAGATAGTTTAATGAGTTGATTTATTTATTGCAACTATGTATTAATGTGCCATTAGTTGGTTTAGTTATATACATATGTTTTAGATATAAATGTTTTTTAACTGGAACATATATCTTTAAGGCTGGAATAAAATAAAAGTGTGGATTTTTATGGTGGTATTGTCTGATGATGTCTATGTATATATATTTTAATAGACAAAAGCGCTAACAAATAAAGTACTAAAGTTTTGCAGTAGTGAAGTTGTTCCAGCGGGTATCATTTTTTTACTTCAAGTTGTTTCTCATTTGTCATTGGGCTTCCTTAATCCTACTATCCTCCTCTTCTACTCTCCCATTTTCCTTTAATACTTGGTATCTCTTTCTCTCTCACTCGCCTTTTCCTTTTCTTATACTTCCAGTCTAGATGTTTCCTCATTCCTCCTCATTATTCCTGCTTCCACTATTGCTTCTTTGTCTATACCATTTTTTCTATAATTCCCTTTATATACTACACAATTTCCCTTCCAGTTTTGCTATCTCCTCCTCATCTTGCCTCCTTTTCTACCCATCCTCAAGTATGTTTTTTTCTCCTTACTGCTGCTTTGATTCTATCTCATCAGTGCTTTGCCAAATCTACCTTGTCTACGGTGTTCTCCTCTGCTGTCTCCTGTCAGTTTGTATAATTATTGCGTCCTTTTCTGATCATTCCACTTTTAGCTCAACCATCTCCTTTCCAACCCTTTCCCTTATTCGTTCTCTGTTCTTATTGTCATTGCTGCCACTGAATCAAGCAATATGTAACTCTACTGTATTTCTATCTCCTCTACCCGTTTTAGAGTTTCTACTTTCACTAGTATCTTATCCAGTCAGCTAGCTTGACTCAAGCAGTTTCTGGTAAATGTCTGCTCCTTTTTTTAGAATGTGTTTCCTGACATATATCCTTCTACCCTTCTTCTTTCATTTTTATATCTGACTCTCTTTTGCTAAACAGTCAGCCTTTCTTGAGATTTAGTGTGATATTAAAGTCCCTCAAATGATTTCCTCTCCATCCCATTTTATCCAATTCCATTCCTCAAAGAACCTGCTACAAAAGTCCTCTGTATCCTTAACTGGGTGAAGGGCCAGGTACATTTTCAATGCATGTGAGTTTCAATGCATTTTTCAATTGTTCTGTATTGCCCATCTCCTTCCATGTATTCTTCCTTGAAAATGATCCATCTCCCCTCCCCACTTTTCTGCACTCTTTCATTCAGTAGATATAATCCCTTTCTGAAAAGAGTGGCCACCCCCTTCCTGCCTCCCTCCTCACACTTTGTCTCTTATTACCTTCCTGTTTTACCTTTCATTTGGTCTCCTGGAGCAGTACCACATCTCTTTGCATCCTACTTATTCTGCTGTGTACTTTTCCACCTTGGATTGAATGGGAAGCAGTGTACCACTTTCAGTTTGTGTTCATTCCCTGCTGTTCTCTTTGGTCTTGTCCCCTGCTTCCCCTCTCTCCCATTGCTTTCTCTGAAAAGCTTTACTCTTGTAGGTTTCCATGTCCAGCTGGACCATCAGTCCTTTGGCTTTCACCTACTCTTGGTACCTTCTTCCCCCATAGAGTTGGCTTTGTCAACCTCCAACCTGAATTTGTATGACTCTGGACTTGGGTCATTCACCTTGTCATTTCTTCACAGTTATCTTTTGTCCTTGTCCTTCTTGATTTCAGTTTTCCCCAACTGCCTCAAATCTGTTTTTTGTTCTTGTTTATCTCTCCTATTTCCCACTGTTGCTACTTATTTCTTTTGCATTTGATCTTACTTTTGTGACAGGAATAAAGGACAGGCCATTCTAGACTTCTGTCCTGAAAATGATTTAATGGAGACCCAACACTCAGTTAGGCAAGAGAGACAGTCACAAGATCACATGCAAGAGTGAACAACATGCAACTCAGGTAGACTTCATCCTAGTAAGGAAAGGGAACTGGGATAGGATCAGCGACTGCAAGGTCATCTCAGTGAAACAGTCGTCCCACAGCATAAACCACTAGTTGCTACGATCAGCTGCCAGCAGTGGTAATAGAAAGCTCTAAAGTCAACAGAGAATAGGGTGAAGATCTGGAAGTTGACTGGAGAGAAACCACAAGAGTTCAAGGAATTACTCAGGGCTCTAGCCCATCAGGAAGAAGAGGAAATAGATGAGGTTGAAGAAGAATGACAGTACCTCAAAACAGTACGCATGAGGACTATAGAACAAATGTCTGGCTGTACCAGGTATGAAAATAATGTACATAAGGAAAGCTGCAGTGGAATGCAGAAGTCCAAGAAATCATCAAAAAGAAAGGAGTGCAGGTAAAGTGAGAAAAAGAAAACAAGGAACAGGATAGGAAGAAATACTGGCTGGCTAATAAACAGGCTAAGAGAGGATTTACAATAGCAAAGAACAAGGTATCACAGGCACTTTACCTTCTTTACCAGTGCCACTGCCATTCCAGTGTCCTATTACTTGGATGTCACTCTCCAATTATCATAAACACTGTTCAAAAACCTGTTAGCATTCATACTATATTCGTCTCTGCTTTTACTATGATTATAGAGATTTCATTTAAAACCTTCATTGCAAACTGTATAGCATAAACACTGATGGCCATTTGCGAAACAAAATAAAATAGTCTCACATTGAAAACACCCCTGGCATGAGCAACACTAAACTTCTCTTCGCTTGAAACTTACATTCATTGAAAATGAAACTGGCCATTGCCATACTGTGAGTACATTCTTATCCACAGATATCCTCCAAACCCAGCTGTTACTGCTGCATTATTGCTTGCATCATTCTCGGATGTCTGTGTCAAAAATTAATAATGGCCAAAGTCACATTTCAAATTTGCTTCATTTAAGCACACAGTAGCCAAAGTATTCCAACTTAATTAACACACAGACACACACACACGCGCGCACACACACACACACACACACACACACACACACACACACACACACACACACACACACACACACACAAAACAGTCCTGCGCAGATAGATTAAAGAGTGTTTAAAAATGACCAGATGACAGCAGTCTAAGATACCTTTAATCACATGCTGGAGACTTAGCCCAAGCACTAACTGCCTTAATAATGTTTTTTAGTTAAATACTGAAATTCTTTACAATTCAATCTTGTAGAGATGACTGTATCACGGTAAGAAGCGACAAAAACTATGTACTGGATACCGAAGAACAGACGGCTCTGATTACCACACCAAATAATGCAAACTATATGACCTGACAAATGCTGATGACCCCTTTGTAGTTGATGGAGGCTGCAAAGAAGATATATCAAAAATTTAAATGCATCAGGTTTACACTATTAAAATACATCATGTTTAAACTATATTACACAACCTAGGTCTCTTAATGAATTCATTCATTCTGTTGTATCAATGAATAATGCTAAACAATTAAAGAAAATATAAATATAATGTCATACAGAAACATCACTGCATGCACCATATTACTTTTTGAGGGGGGTGCTTACATGCATGCATGATGCATATATCTCATTTTTATCTCTGTATGACTTCTCAGTAGCTGAGTAGAATAGCTATCCCATTTGCTATCACTCAGTACAGGCCTGACCTTGTTGCAGCATAAAACTCCAGAGTCAAAAAGCTGGACTGGGGACAAATGGAGCCTTATGCAGGGTAATGAATCAGGCTTTAGCAGAACTATCCCATTATTTGTGCCTCTCTCCCCAATTACCATAAACACTACTGAAACTGTCAGTGTATATACTATTTGTGGTACTTACATATTATTGAAACCACATTACAAACAACGTCTGGGACGCACCTCTAGCTGATTCTCTGAACCAGGTTTAAAAGCTGTAGCTCTATTTTTATGTAAAACACTCCAAATGTATGCAAAACATCAAGATATTTTTGCAACTCACTCATGGCAATTTTGGGGTTAATGTGTGGGAAACTTTCTGGATGGTCTGGTATTCAGTCCTACTGACAGAAGGCAGACTGCAGTGGTGTACTTGTCTAGCTTCACATAGCTAGATTCATACTACCTGCTTTCTGTGTGCACTTGGCCTTGGAAACAAATACTACTGAATGGGTTAAGGTCAAAAAGGAAGGAGACAAACAATTGCAAATACATAACACGCGCACACACCACAGGTAATATTAGTAAACTTTAGCAACATGGCATATGATGCCTGTTACTATGATACAGAGTTCATGATGTTAGTTTATTGGAAAAACTTTATACTATACAGTGAGTAACCGGCTCAGTGTACAGCTATTCATTTTGTTGTAAGAGTTTAGAAAACAGGCTGTGTCATAATGCAGAGGTTTAAACGAATGTCAAGACCAGGGACCAGACTGAGGTGTCCCGGGTTTTGAAAAAGTGCCATATGTCAGTGTATTTCTTCAGAAGATCAAGAATAAAGCCGGTCAATGTGTTACTGATGTCCGAAACTATATACTGTTAACAGGGAAGCTCTGCACAAATTAATGTAGTAAATTCCCCCTGCAAAAACACAATGACTCCTTTCTCCATAACATGAAGAATGATGACAGGTAATGATGATATGTTTGGAATGTGGTTGCGATAATACGTAAGTAGCCTATTTTCTTCTTGACTTTTACAATTCTCACCGAGATTTGGATTTCATTTAAAACTTATTTCAAATTTTACAGAAAAAAAAATGACAGCCATTTTCTAAATAAAACACTCTCACACTGAAAAAAGACAGCATGAGAAGCAGTAAATATCTCTTCCCTTGAAACTCACATTTAGTGAAAATGCATCTGGCAACCAATTACAAGAGATGTGCTGTGACTCATACTCAAATATCATACAGTGAAGTGCTAATTAGCATCTATGTTAAGGGTTCAGGAATTCAAAAAAAATGTGAAATGTATTTGCTAACACCCTGCAACAGCCCACTGGACACAAGTGTCCCCTTTCAGGAACAACCCAAGAGAACTGTCTAGTGAAGCAACTTGGCAGAGTCACATAAAAGACAAACATAGGCTGAGGGAATCAAACCACATACTATAGGTTGTATCTGTCTAACAGCTCATAGTCATAATCATCTGCACTAAATGCTAGACAATTTGTTGTAGCCAAAAACATTGAATTTCACACCTGCCTGCCTGCACAAAAAAAAAAAAAAAAAAAACAAACAAGCTAAATAAAATGTATTCATAGTTAAAATATTAACATTAAACTTACAGACATCATGCTGTCAAATTTACTCACTGCTAAATAATACACATACAGTCAAGTCAACATTTAACAGAGTAAGGAAAAAAGAAAACATCCAAAGAACTCGGTTCATATGATGATTCTGCTGTCTATTACAATCAATTTTGTTCTGTTATAACTTTTAGCTACTCTGGTTCATGGGTAGTTATCAGATTTGTAGTTTGGGGACCATTGAGGAGCTTAGCCCAAACTTCCAGTTGCCCCGAAGCACTGTCTGTTTTAAGTGACTTGCTCAAGGACAGGGCAGAACATAAATATAATGAGAATCAGAGATATTTTGAAAAACTAGAAACACAAATAAGAGGAGACTACTTTAGGTAAGCTGAAGGAGGTCTGGCAGTTGGTGCGGAGGAATAAGATTGTTTCCCATAGCTAAGGTCCTGGGTTTGACCCTGACTGCACACACTGTAGTGCTGCACTGTTTCATTAACAATCTGTCAGCTGTAATGCTCTTTGCTTGCAAAAAACATTGGGTGCTGTTGAGCAGGTAGTCTGTTCTGTATGATGTGCATTATATTTCCTGCAGGCACATCACACTGAGCAGACAGCCTGCTCAACTTTTAAAGTAAAAACTTTTTTTTTTTTAAAAAAGTTAAAATGGATCTCTTTTGTGACTAAATATTGCTTGCTGGGGACCCCGGCCATTCTGGGTACTTGGCAGTTGCCTAGTTTACCTAGTGCTGGACTCGGTCTTGCTTATTCCACCATGTTATGTCCTTTACTCTCTCTGGTTTTCTCTCAGTTCCTTATGCTCTATCCATTTCTTTGCATGTTCTGTCCTTCCTCCTTCCTGTCATATCTACTCTATTTTTGTTTAGCTGGTCCATAATTTCTACAATATTTTCCACCCTTGCAATTTGCTTCTTTTTCTGACTCCTTGTTGTGGTCTTCTTAAATGTTGTCATTAATTGTCCTATCAATAATCTATTTCTTCCTCTACTTCCCCACATAGCCCACTAAATATATTAGTTATAACTCCTGTTCTGGAAAAGTTGCTCTGCTATTACTTTCACAATTTGTCTCTATTCCTCCAATCTTTTGCAGCCTCAAAATATGTGTAACCACTTCTCTGCCTCACAGCACCAACAGACTCTGTCTATACTGGGAAACGTTGCTAATCTAGCAATTATGTAGACATATTTCTGTATGGATTTCCACAAAAATATTCTCAATTTGCATGCTTTCCAGACTATTCTGAATAAATGCCATCTTTTCACACTCCTCTCTGTGAACAGTCTCCTGCATTTCCTTCTCCCATTTGTTTCCCTTTTTTCTCTTTATCCCATCATTTAACAATCTCTAGCATTCCATTTCCCTTACAGTGTCTGTGGCCTGTATGAATTCTGATATTTCTTGTCTTATTCCTATTTTTTTTTAATCTTATCCAGAGAATTCATCAACCCCTCATATTCCCATTCCAAGTTATCACCTACTCGATATTCCTTTTTAATCTCCCTCCAGTTTTTTATGCTATTCCCCACCAATATATGTGACCAATAAGGAAGAGTCAAGTGGGATAAGCTGATTCTACCAATATAACATGGTGGATTGGGATTACCCAATTTGAAGGGGTATTTCAGAGCTACACAGTTAAGGCTACTATACATAGTGCAAGCAGTAACCTATGATTCAAAGTGGAAAGGGATGATGATGAAACAGGGGGAAGCTCAAGAAACAAGGAGAGACTGGGATTCTGGATTCAGATCTTTAAGGAGAATAATAATAATAATCATACAGACTATTATATTCATAAAGTAGCAGAAAGTATTCTAAAAACTAAGCAAACATGGGAATGGAGAAATGAGATTCTGTCGATAGGGGTGACTGTGATTAGGGATACAGAAAATAGGCAAGAGGGGGAATGTAATTTATTTGAGAAAACTGGCAAAAGAACCAAGGTATCGGGAGCAAATAGAGAGGGAAAGGTAATAGAATGGGAAGAGGCCAAGAATTCATTTGGACTGCAGGCTAGAGATTGCCTTCCCTATTAAGGATTGATACCAGAGTATAAGCAAGAGAAAGAAATAGCAGGGTCCTAAACTAAAGACCAGCTCTGGTAGAGTTTTTAGTAGACTCTAGAACAGAAGTTGCTGTTAAAAAATGAATAATTAGTAGAGCATATAAAATACTGCAATCAGAGGAGGTTAGAAAGGATTGGGATGCAAAATTGGATAAGCAATTCACAAAGAAAGACTGGAGAGTAATATGTATGTCTCCCAAATATTCAACAAAATCTAGAAGATTTAGGATTTTGCTTGGAAATTTTTACGTAGGTATTTTTATAACCTAAGTAGACTCCAGGGAATTTTTCATCAGGAAGATAGCAAATGTTGGAGGTGTGATAGGAAAAAAGAGGTAATTAGGAACATATTTTCTGGGAGTGCAATGAGTTGGAAGACTTTAAAGAATCCCTACAAACTACCCTGTCAGCGATACTAGGGAGCAGATTAGTGTGTCTAGAGAAATTATTTTTCTGAGCTATGATATGGAATCAGAATTGCCTAGATATATTAAGGCCTTGCTGAGTTTAATTATGGTGGCTGCCTTAAAAGCAATTACTAGAAAATGGAAATCAAAGTCTACATCAACTGCACTAGAAGTAGTGAATATAGTAAGAGATATAAAACAACTGGAAATGGAATCTTTAGAAAAGGGTAGGAGCAAATTACATAGAAAAATTGGAATTGTGGGAACAATAAATACAGGGAAGGAATGTGGTTTAAAAGAAGGCAGGATTTGAAAGTGCTATGTAATGTCTGAATAACAATAATTGGGTAGATTATAACTGATGTATAATATCTGCAACTAAAATTATATCAGATTGATTTGTGACCTATAATGCTTGCAACTAAGATTATGCCAATAAAGTTTGTTTTCATTTATATAAATGTATGAGTGCCTATGTCATAAGTGATAATTTAATAAAGATGTTTCATGTTTAAAACATATATATATAACATGTGTGACCAATATATTGTCTGCTTTCTTTATTCTGTTTCTTTCATATTTGTGTGAGCCTTTCAAAATACTTTCTACCTCACTACCCCACTGCGGTCAGACTACATTTTGTGCTTCCCCTTGTCCAATGTAAGTTCAGTCTCTTTCTTTGTGTTTCAAACAACCTTTCTACAATAACTTGATTTTCTCTCCACATTTCTTCTCTACCCAAATCATGTATTTCCATATTGCTTTATATTCTATGTCTGTCACTTTAATACATTTGCTGCTAAGCATGGTTGTAGCTCTTCTATTATATCTGGGGCTCCCAATAACCCTTTTATCTTTGCTTTAACTAATGCCTCCCATGCTACTTTTTTCTTAGTACCATCCCACATACACTCACACAGTTGTTTTCTTTGAGGAATTCAGGGATGGCTGCTTCCAGAACACCTGCTCCAGATATGTGTATTGTTGAATCGCACACGTCTGATCTAAAGCTGTTTCTATTGTTTTCCAATTTGTAACTGCTATTTTACTCTATTATATATCCTCATATATATTACCTTTGTTTTCTTTACTGCATTTCTTACCCATATGCTTAAATATTTTAGCCCTTCTTTCCACAGTTTCTTTCCTTCTTCTGTTTTACTTCATTCCTTCATTCCTCTAATGGCTAGTGCCCACATTTTATCTTTTTGATTTTTTTTAATCTGAGCATTTCAAAATCCTTCTATTATCTTCCATAGTTTTTCCACATCCTCTCTTTGACTGCTTAAGATTAGAAGTACATCATCAACATAAAGTGAAATTAGTCTTTCTTCCCTTTCCCTCTGGTAACCTTTCAACCATGAATGCCTTACAGTCTGTGCCAAGGGTACCGGGTATATCACAAATAGGAGAGATGAAACAGAGTATCTTTGTCTTGTTCCTCATCCTATTCATATTTCTTTTGATAATCTTACTTTTATTTTTACTTTAGTTGTTGCCCTTGTATAGCATCTTCTTATAAGGTCTGTCCACTTTGGTGGGAATCCCCATCTCTCTTTCACTTCTCATAAATATTCCCATTTTACTCTATTAAATATGTTTTTTAGTGAGATCAGTGCTAAGTCTTTTACCTCTTCCTGTCAGATTAACATTCAGAGTAAGATATCTGCTGTTCTCCTTTCCCCACAAATCCAGTTTGGTCTCTATGTACTATTCCTGGCATAATTCTACCCAGCTCATCTGCCAGTACGTGCATGAAGCAGTATAATCATGATTTAATATGATACTGGTCTATATCATGCTGGCATCAGTGCAGCTTTCCCTTCCTTAAGGATCAGAGATGATTGCCTTTCAACACATTTTCAGTGACCATCATTCCATTATGTCACTAAATATTGCTGACCATCTTTCTACTACTAACTATTTTTTTCAATTACCAAAATTCTGTCAGTAAGTCATCAATCCCAGGGGGTTTCCCTCTGGCTATCCCTTTACATGCCCTCTGTATTTCTTCTCTTGTAATCTGTATCATTACATCTTTTTATTCATCTCCTAACTGATCGATCTTTGAAAATTCCCAGTTTATCTCTTCCCTCTGATGTTCCATCATTTTTAGCATGTAAGATTCTATAATATTCCCTGAAACCTGAAAATATCCCTTTTAATATCCTCACCGGCTGTAATCCTCCCTCTGTCTGTATTGCAAATATAGCCCTTTCAACTTCTTCTTGTCTCAGTTTCACTGTTATTAATTTGTTGCCTTGGGATTGACACTAAAGAAGAGCTTTGCTACTGCTATTTTCCTATCCAAAATATTTCTATCATCCTGTTCATCTAAATTTCTTTCTTTCTTTCCCTCCCTCTCTGTGCTTCCTACATTTCCTTTTTTCTTTTTCTCTCATGTGTACGTCAATTTGTTTAGCAGTTTTGCGGCCTTTTTCTTTTTTCCTTTGCTTCTTCTTTATTTCTGTCAGTATTCTTCTCCTTATTTTCTCCACTTTTTACTTCAACCCATCCTTTCTCATCTACTATCTCTCTCTCTCTCTCTGTCCAACTCTCTTTCTATTACCTTCCCTAACCATTCAGTGCTGTGTGATCTCAGAATAATATTGGATCTACTTCTACTCTACTTATCCTATTCCCATGTTCTGTCATGAAGTATCCCTTGTCTGTCCTACAAGTTTTATGACTATTTGAATAAAAGGTATAACCCACCTTCTCCTCTCTATTTTTCCTCTCCTTGACATATCTACCCATCTCACTGCTCTAGTGTATTTCCCCTGGAAAACTCCCCTCTCTTGTTACCTTTGCTATCCTTGGGCCTTTATCTTCGTCATTCCTCCCCACTGTAAGATTCCAATGCCCAGTAACTATTCCTATTCCCTACTGAAATTTGATTTTGACAAATTGCTTTTATTTTCATTAGCGGAGGAATATAAATACTAACAAGTGTTATTTTATTTCCTTCCAACTACTGCTTTATTCCTGCATATCACCCTTTCCTATTCTCTAGTCTCACTTCTTTATAGGTAGTAATTGTTTGATCAGTAGGACTACCCATCTTTTTTTTGTCTCCCAGGCAAACTAGATGCTACTATGTGTCCCCGTCCCTTCATTTTCTTATGCTCTTCTTGTGTCAGATACATTTCTTACATAATGATATTTGCAATTCCTGTTTTCTGAGTACCCACATCATCACCTCTCTCTCTTGACATAGTTCCTCAGACCAATCGTTTTCTAGATAACTAATTTAATCTTGGTCCTTTCTGTTTTTTCCACTTATTTTTATCTCCTTTTCTGTTATCTCTCTCTATACTCATGAGTTCCCAGTTATCGCCCTCTTTTTCTTCCAGCACACACTCTCTCTCTTTCTTTCCTCTCACCCCCCTCATTTTACCTATCATATCCCTTTTCCAATAATTATATACATATTTACAATTGAACCCTCCATTTTCAGTCCATCTGTTAGTTTGGTGTGTCTGGACTGCCTCCTTAACCCCTTTTCTGCCATTACTAAGACAATGTGTATCTTGCATATAGGGTGCCTGTTTCTTCTTGCCATTTTTAATATTTTGTAGCTTTCTTATAGTTCTATTAATCCTTTTTTATTCTTTTGATCCCTTTCTCTTTCCCTCACTTGATAACTGGACTTCTGCACTGCTCTCTGCCTGTTATGCTCTGCAGAACTTCCTCCCTCGCATACTAGAAACGTATCCATTATTTACTCCATTTCCAATTGCCTCTTTTAACTTCCTTTGGAACCACCCAGCTTCCTCTTTTGTAGCCATATGTGTGTGTGCATCTGTCTGCTTCAGCAACTAATCTTCTGGTAATTCAGTTTTACTACTTTCCATTTTCTCTTGTTACTCAGTTTCTTTGTTCCTACCTTCCTTTCTTCCTGACAGACTGTCCTACTAATATTCCAATCCTTTGTTCATCAAATCCATCACTTCTGCAGTAGCCTTAGCTATATGCGTTATATTCTGCCAAGGATATAACAGCCATCCAGCTTCCAAAGATTCAGGGCACCCTCCATGCACCCAAACCATTAGTCAGCTCGAGCTGAGATGTCTAAAAAGACATGTTTGGGTGTTGGGTGTGAGCTTTTGAGGATTGAAGGTTGTTTTTTGTCTGTTTCTTTGCTGGGCAGATAAGTTCCTTTTGGGGAAAAACCTTCCACATTAAAAATGTATTGTTTTATTATACTTTCCTGCTTAGGAATGCTATTTTAAGCTAGGAGTTTGTGTTTTAACAGACTGTCCTGAGACTTAACTTTATTTTAAATGGGATCACACTTTTTCCTGTCACTTTAAGTGATGTTTAAAGTAGTTTAAACCATTTTCTTTGGAGAAAATGTGTTTATTGTAATTTATGGAGCTGACAAAGTGTTTTTAAGTGCTTTTTATTGTGCTTTTGCATGAAAAAAAGAGACCTTTAATCTTGTTCTCCCTAAAAGAGACAGCATTGTCGGCTTGCCCATGGAACATTCTACCCATCCACAGGTTGGTCCTTCTTCCATGCACAAAAAGAAAAAGCTAAGCGAATAGCCTTTGCCACCACAACAGAATAGCAATTTGCTAGAGTTGTTGGTGGGTGACTCTGCTATGGCCAAAACTGGTTCCTTAGACAACTCATCTTTTACCTTGGATCCCTGTGATGTAGCACCTACAGTCACTATGAATCAGAGGTTAGTTACATACTATTTGGTTGCTGGGGTCCTCCCAGTGGGCGTGGGAAAGCCACTCTTCTTGGTCCTGGGAGGGGGACCCGGGAAGACTTCTCTGTTTGGCCAGAATGTTGTGCCCTTCCCTGGGGCAGCTGCTGCCATTTTTATCACTGTTGGCTACATTTTTCCTGTCAAAAAGTAACTGAAAACTAAACATTTATCTACTCTTCCTCAAATTTCCTGAGACAGGAGTAGTTTACTCAGTCCGTCCAGGGTTTAATTCAGAAAATTGCTCCTCCGTATAAAGTGATTTCTGATAAAATAAAGAAGGATGGCTCTTTTCCTGAAGAAATTCAAGATTCTGAATCTAGACAGGAAATAAATGGAAGAGATACAGGGTTTTCCTCTGTTTTCTGATTCAGCCTGTGTGGGGGGGGGGGGGGGGTCTCTTTCTCTTGAACCATTTCAAAAATAGCCTCAGTCCATTACAAAATAGTATGAGCTGTTACAGAAGGAATTTCTAGAACTTGCACCCATGTGTCCAGTTCAGTAAACTTTGGAGGTTGTGTTTCACTGCCTGCAGTTTTTCTGACAGTCAGACTGATGTCCCTGAAAAGGCAGATAGACTGTATAAAGTTCCTCAGTCTTTTAAGTTTATAAACACTCATTCCCAACCTGACCCAGCAGCTACAGCTTTAATTAATCCTGCTGCTGCTAAAATTTGGTTAATTTCAATCCTACTCTTACAAGGATGGCAATATTATTGCTAAGTATGGGAAAAAAGGTGTATGTTCCTGCAACTTAGATTTTTCAGAATTTGAATTGTCAGGCTCACATGTTAAAACGTCTTCTGATCAACGGTGACAGAATGAGGAATATTTTGTCAGCAGTTTATTCTTGTGGGGAAAAATCTGCTTTAAATAATTTAGTTTGTTCTATTTTACAGGTCACACAACTCATTGTTTTCAGTGTATGTATGACTCAGTCTTTCAGGGCTATGGAGACTGGTATTGTTTGAGGTGGTTTGCCTGGCTGCATATGTTTCAATCTCTTAGTGCATGAAATCTGAGAAAAGTCTAAAATAATGCAGGGAGAAAGGCCCAAAACATGGGCCTTTTTAAAATATCATTTTTATAAACTTAGAACGTAGCCAGAATAACAGGGTTTGTGTTAGCATGCATTTTTTGAATCTTAAGGATATAAAGTCTGAAACTCAAATTTATACCACTATTTAGTAACTATAATCCCCTGTGATTTGCCATAAACCACAAATTTTATGAGGAGCAGACCAAAGATATGAGGCAAAAATCTGGACAGTTGAGAGGTATGCTTGGCTGCATAGTCAGAACCTCCCAGAGGATGTGAAAATTAGATTTTAAATTCTTCTTTGGATAGAAATTTAGTTTCTAGTTCCCCTGCTGCAGAGGTTATCAAATAGTGTGATGAAAGGGATAAGCTCATTCAGAGAATCTCTTAAGATTTTTCAGCCATCTGTTTTAAAATTTTCTAAGGGATTCTCTAACCCTTCATCCAATTTCATTAAAAACAAAATGAACAGTCTTACCAAACTATGGGTAAACAAATGTTTGAGAAGAAATGGTGGGGTGTTCCAACAACATTCATGAGCCCTCCCCCAATGAAAGATACTCCAACAAGTCAGAATGACTATTTAAGGGAACTTTCCCTCTTTCTCACCTCTGGTAGTCCCTTTTGCTTTCTAGGAAGTTTGAATCTCCACTTTTCTCTTTGCCAACAGAGTTTTGAAGATCATCCATCAAGGTATAAATGGCAGTGAGAGGAAATCCCTCCTTTCCAGGGGGTAATTACTCATCCACCAGACTAGACTCCTCTATTTCTCCCTGTCCTTCAGCACATGCAGTCACAAGGAGTGACAGAATCAGTTCCTCCTTCTCAGGCTGGGGAAAGATTTTATTTAAGGATGTTTTTAGTACCAGTGAAAGAAGTTGCTGGGAGACTCGTCCCGGATCTTTCTTTCTTAATCTTGTTTGTGATAGTCCCCAAGTTCAAAATGATGTCACTTTACAACCTGTTACCTTTTCTTCCCCAATTAAGTTTCCTGGTAACATTAGATTTAAAAGATGCTTATCATCACATCTCTATTCTTTCAGACTTCAGGTGTTTCTTCAGGTTTTGTGTGCCTGGATCACATTATCAGTTCTCCGCACTACCCTTTGGACTATCCACTGCACCAAGAGTGTTCACAAAGTATTTAGTTCCAACTACCGCTCATTGCAGGCTACAATGTATCCATATTCTCCTTATTTAGATGACTTGCTTATCTTTGCTGAGTCTTTTTCAAAGTGTTAGGAAACTTTCTTGCACATCTGGATTCCAAGGTAACATTCAAAAGTCTTTTTTGACTCCTTCACACAGGACTGTGTTCCTGGGGTGTCACTCAGACACCTCAGTTCAAAAAGCTTTTCTTCCACAGGAAAAAAAAATGGATCTATATCTAGTTCTATTTCTAAGGTTTTCACTCAGTCTTCAGTCAGTGCAAAGGGAATACCTCAGGGCTTTGGGTCTCATGGCATCTATGATTCTTAAGATACCACTGGCAAGACTCCACATGACTAAGACACAATGGTATCTGATGTCTCTTTGTTTCCAGCACCGACATCCTTTGTCTTTTCAAATTCCAGTGCTAGGGTTTGTCAGAAGAGAAATCAATCAGTGGAGACAACAAATTTCCCTAAACCCAGTTCTCCACTTCTCCCTCCAGGCTTCAAAGCAGTCAGTCTCCACAGACACCTCGGACTTTGAAGAGCAGTTTCAATAGTGATAAAAATGGAATATATGTGGAACACCATGGACAGACACAAACACTTAGCTATAGAAAAAATGCTTGCCCAGATCAAGGCACTCAACTCTTTGAATCACCTTTGGTATCTGGACTTCAAGTTGTTACAGACAATACCACAGTCATATGGTACATCAACATGCAAGGGGGAACTAGGTTGTAACCCCTGTGGTACATCAACAAGCAAGGGGGAACTAGGTCGTAACCCCTTTGCAGACTAGCCATGTCAGCTTGGGTTACAGCTTCACAGCACAATCTTACTCTACAGATATTCAACATTCCATCAGAGAAAAAATGTGTGGCAGACAAGCTGAGCAGGACAAAGCAGACCCACACCAATGGAAACTAGATTGGGGTCTTCAAGATTTGATCAATAAATCAGCTGGTAAGATTCTGCTCCAAGACTCCATGGAAGACTAGAAGACAGATGCCTTTTCCTTTCCTTGTTGAGGAATGCTCCTGTATGGTTTGCCAGGGTACTTCTGAAGATTCAGAAGAAATCCCCTAAGATCATAATGGTGACTCCCTTCTGGCCCAGACAACAGTAGTACTCCCTTCCATTGGAAATGGCCAGGGCAATTACTGAAAGCTTCCTCAAAGAATGAATCTACTCAATCAGGGAGGTTTGATATACCCCAACCCAATCAATTTTAACTGATTGCTTGTTTGATAAGGTCTCAGTTCACATAAGGCAGTTGTTTACTGAGGACATCCAGCAAATACGAATGGAGGCAAGAAAAGTTGCTACTAGAAAATCTTATATTACCAAATTGTAAACATTTTCTAGTTGGTGCCAAAAACATAATCAACACCCCTTCAGGACTAGTTGTGCTCTGATTTTATAATATTTGTGTGAGTTACTATCCTTTCTTGCTCCTCCATCAAGGTTTGTTTATCAGCCGTTTCTGCATGTCTGCACATGGATCCTCCTCTTTAAATGCAGTCTCATGTAATTTTAAATGCAGTCTTATGTGAAAATGATTTGAAAGGGGTGCTGCATAAGTTGCCTCCCAGAAAATCAGTGGCTCTTCTTGATATCTTAATTTTGTGTTAGAGAGGCAAACACTTGCTCCATTTGAACTAGCTCATCTGGGTAACTTGAGGTTCTTAACATGGAAACAGTTTTAATGATTGCTCTGACCTCTGCAAGAAGAGTATCTGAGTTGCAAGCACTTGTTGTAGGTCAACCTTATCTCATCTTCCACTGAGACAGAATTTCTTTGGGAACTATTCCTTCTCTTACGCTTTAAGTGTTATCTGAGTTTACTTTAAGCCAATTATATCCATTGCCCTGTTTTCTTTCTAGAACCCAAAAATGAGAAAGGATACTTCAAACCTTGGATGTTCACAGACAACTCAGGAACTAGGAACTATCTTTACAGAAATAAATCTTTTAAAACTTCTGCTTAGTTGTTTATTTCTTCTGTTGGTAAGAAGGGACAACCTGTGTCAAAGTAGACTATTTCAAATGGTTCTCCTAGGCTATTACCTTTAGCTGTTCTCATCCCAACAAAAGAATTCCATCCAGGGTCAAGACTCGATCTACCAAGGCCTTGGCTTCATCTATGGCCTTTTGGAAAGGGTTGGACTTGAAGTACCCTAGAAGCACCAACTTTGTCCTCTGTACATACTTTTACAAACCAATGTAAGCTAGTTTCATTCTCCAGGTCTCAGAGTGGCTTTTCTAGGACCATTCTCCAAAATACCTGGACCCTTCCCTTCTCACCTCCCAGTTATTTCAAACCATGTTAATCTACCCATATTTATTTATTTATCTCCATCTTCAGTGGAGGCCCGGGGAGAAAAGATCCACAATGCATTAGACTTTCCATGATACACCGATACAGCAATATAATATTTGGAAAATAGATACATAGTGAGAAATCACAAGAAGTAGAATACATCCAGGAAAAATGGCAAGGTAAATCTGGTGTCACAGCACAACAAAAACTTGTAAACTTTCATGAAATATGTAATATTAGCAAGTAGAAGCTGGTAATAAAGAGAGGACAGAGTGGTAGGAGGCAGTAGGACATAATGGTAGAAACTTTTGTAGAAGGGGGGTAGATGGTTTGGGGGAAGTAAAAAAGAAATGGGTGAGGGAGATGGTTTTATGAACAAGTATACTATATAGTCAAAGACTGCATAAAAATATGGTGAGAGAGAGAGATGCTGGGTGGTAGTGATTGTGATGATTGTAACAGAGTTGTGTAAGCAAAATTACCACAACAGTAAATGTTTGAATGATTACTGCTGTAGTAGCTGCTCACTTCCTCCACCACCCCTACCTTATTTTTGTGTGTTTTTTTTTATGCTAAGGTATGGACATGATTTTTTTCCCCCTCGCAATGTCCTCACAGTGTTAGCGCCCCTTTCTCAGTTTGGCATGAAACATCTGAAGGGCATGACACCCAAACCCGACTTTTTAGTAAAAGAAACCAAATGGTCAGACAGCAATAAAAAATCAGTATTGTAAAGCAGGACAGAGAATAATACAAAAACCAATACAGCTACCACAGCTTGTAACATGTGCTTTAATTAAGAAACAAATAAAATGAAAAAAAGAAAAATGATAAAAATGATGAGCGTTTTCACGTTAACCTAACGCTTCTTCAGATCAATTAGTAAGGGCAACAACGGATCTTTTAAAACATCTTTAGCCAATCATAACTGTTTTAAAAATCTAACCAATAGGGTTAGTGATTCAACCTATGCCCCTTAAGGGCTGGTATCAGAGGTACACATGCATTCAAAGCTGGTGCTTATCTGCTTGCAACCTAAGTATCCACTCTGTTTCCACCCTTTCTGTAAAATTTATCAAATCACCTCCTCTAATATTTTTACTAATACACTGCAAAACCTTAAACGAAAATGTGTGTCCATTATTGTCTTTTATATGCTTAGTCAAAGTATTTTTTACATCCACAGACCTGATATAATATAAATGTCGTAATAGTCAGTCTTTCAACTTCTAATTAGTCTTGTCCACGTAAAAACATCCAGAGGTGTCACAGGTGGCTAAACAATGTATTCTGTTGTACAATCAGCATATCTTCTAGGTCTAAAAGTAAAACTATATCTCGGATGTAGAAATATTTGTTGTTTCAAAATTACTAAGCATGCTTGACAAAAATGACAGGCATAGGTGCCTACCCTTATCTGATCTCACCTGGTCTCAGATTTTATATTACTGTTGCTGCCATGACATAACTGTCTTTTCAGGTTAAGGTTGTTCTTAAAGGAAAATAAGGTATACATTCAACTATATCAGCTGTTTTCTCGTCCACTGTCAAAATTCTCCAATTTTTGCAAATAATGTCACATATCGAACTTACATCATTGGTATACCTAACTGCAAACCTAACTTCAGGGTCAGTACAAACCTTATGAGAATTACTACTGAGAACAATTCTTGCACCAGAAGAAAAAAAATGGTTTGCAATATGTACTTCTTTTACTAAGTGTCAGCCTTAACTTTCTCTAATATCTGCTTGTCATAACCCTTTGCTGAAACTCTTCATTTAATGATTCCACAATTTTTACAAACTCATCCTCTTGTATACATAGTATATATGCTCTCATAAGCTGCCCTCTTACAACATCAGGATAAATATGCCTCAGATGCATGCTTTCCAATCAGCTTGCACAGTACTGAGACAGCTCTCATTAGAGTTTTTTAATGATCTCCTTCTTGCAAGCAATAAATTAAGTTATTCATTCTTTGTCCTTCTTCATCTCTTGTCTGCATTTGGGTTGGTGGACCATATTACTGTACTGGATCATTTGGAGCATTACTATGGTATCTGTGGTGTTATCTGGGATTGGTCTGCTTCTTACCTGTCTGGACACTCACAAAGAGTGGTATTAGAGACCAATTCTTCTTCAACTCACCCTCATGTCTGTGAGACTCATCAGGGCTCCATTCTCATCTGTTTGCTGTTCAGCAATTACTTATCATGTTAGCCACACAGTTTTACCTCTCATTCTTTCAGAATTCTGTGGCTGTCCTTAATAATCTTTCATGTGATCTGGAATTCATGTACAACTGGAAGGTCAGTAACAATGCCTTTAAGACAGTGGCCTAGATGGACCATGTAGCACTGAGGGATCCTTATTTTCCAGTCATCTCCTGACACTTTTCATCAGAGAAATAAGCTTTTACTATTTCAAAGGTGCATGACCTTGGTGTGATTTCTGACAACAAGCTAACGTTGAAGGCACATATTTTGCTGTGGTCAAATTATTTTGTTTGTATTTGTGGAACATTTCCCTTATCAAGTACCTTATTCCAACTAATGATCTCCTTGTGGTGGTACATGTTTTGGCCTCTTCCTATCTTGACTACTACAATGCGCTGTATGCCAGTCTTCCTGAATCATAGCTTGCCTGCTTGCAGCTGGTGCAAAACTCTGTAGCTTGGTTACTAACTGGGGTTTCTAGGTACACTGTATTATCCTGATCTTGCTAAGTTAGTACTCCCTCCCACTGAGCAGTAGATTAACTACAAAATCCTCATTTTGGTTTATCTAGCTCTCCATGTTATGGGGCACCTTACTTACACGATCTTCTGTTTAGTATAATCCTCATTATACTTTTCATTCTAGCACACAATGTCTCAACATATAATCCTAAATCATCTGTTTTTTTTGGGCAATTAGTTATTAGTGACCTTTTATATGGACCTGGCTTCAGGACTTTTTCACCTTAGCTAAGTAAGGATTAAAAGGACACCTGTTTGAACTGACTTATAAATGACACATCTCACCCTTTCTATGTTTAAATGTATGTATAATTGTATCCCCTAGCTTAGTCCTGCATGGAGGCGGCCGTTTAGGAGCAGGATGGCAGTGCGCCATGCATAGTAATGAGGCGTGCTACCTGAGCTCCTAGGCTTACAGGGCATGTGTAAGAGTACAGGTTGTGTGTCTGAGAGCAGAGTTCTCAGAATATACATGCCCCCGCAATGAAGAACAGCAGAAAGGGGTATGAAATGAGCAAAGACCACTCATAGGTGACCGCATATCCCTACCAACAGTCCCCCTTGTATACAGCAGCAACAGTATATATAAATAAAATGTAGAAACCCTTTATTTTTTTTTAAAATCTGATTAAAGCTAACCATAGGTGGGAGGGTATGCCCATCGCTTAGCTACAGTTAATGCAGCTTAAATGGCTGAAGAGGATAACAAGGAAGATATATGCAAATGAAGCAGCATAGCAATATTGTAGTGGGCAGAGCATTCACCTTACGAGCAGGCATTCCCGGTTCGAGTCCCACTGCAGCATATTCCATTTTCCATGGCAAAGCACGTTATGAGTAATATTTATGTTGCATGACCCACTAAATAACATATTTTCATGAACTGGGGTACTGCAGTAAATGCACATGTAAGGTGTCAGTGTCATAATGAATAAGGCACTAGTAAGCAGTAGTAAGCAAATTTAAGCAGCCTTAAGCCTGATTGCACGGCAGTAAGCAATGCCTACACTGGTTAAGCAATTTTAAAGCTAACTCTCTGTAAGCAGATGTAACAGCAGGTTAGTAGTGCTTACTGTCATGCAAACCCACTTACAAATGCTCAAAAGTGCCTTAATCACTCTGTATCCAACGGCCCTTGTTCTGCCCATCAACAGCCATACAGGTCTCAAACCCAGGACCTTATATACCACAGTCACAGTAATTAACCACCAAGCCATCACAGAAGTACAGAAGAATGAGGTATCAGCAAACAAGTCCTCACCATAGTAAAACAAAACTGAACCTGTGAAAGGAATTTAGTATACAGTTATATGTTTCATAACCCGCTACATAACATAAGTATGTGTACTGGAGTACAGCAGTAAGCTCAGAAGTGAGGTGTAATTAAAATAGCATGTTGAAGTTCCCAATAAAACAAAAGGACCCCGTAGAGTGTATGTACACATTAATCATGGATACCAGGCATACATATAAGGTGTAATGAATAATAACTCAATGCCAAAAAGGAATTATAATGCAAAGTCCAATGTAAGTAACGCTAAGCATTGCACATGCCAGCTTAGGAGGTGTAAGCAATGTGTAGGGCAGCTAACTCATTGTGCCCAGTGGTATACCCCTTTAAACAATGCCGACCGTAGGTAAAGCAGGTTTGCCCATAGCTTAGCCTTTTCAAAACCTGCCAATCACGAAAAAGTGCGAGAAATCGTCCCTACTTAAACCCAAGAGGTGGGAATACATCTCATAACTGGTTGTGGCTTCCCCTTGCAGGCACTATGGCAGTAAGGGGAGAAGGTGTGCACTTTCGGGCACAGCACTGGTGCATCCAGGAGTCCAAGGTCATGTCAAGACTCCTTGTCAAAGACCATGATCAGAGACTGCTGCACGGCCAGTACCAGGGCTCCCAATATAAGGCGGAGGCCTGGGAACGTCTCGCCAATGACCTAACCAGTGCCACTGGCATACCCAGAACAGGTGAGTAGGTCAGGCACCACTATGCTGACCTGAAGCGGCGTAAGGGGGACCTCTTGGAGGAGTGGCTCCAAGAGGCTGGAATGGCAAGGGATGTACCAGTCGTGTGTAAGTATCACCCCAGTATGTGTGTAATAATTTCTAGCTCAGGTATATCATAGATAGGTATGGCTAAATATTCCTCTTATGTCCCCCACAGATGCAATGGACTGGACTGCGAACCAGGAGGCCCACATAAGTCGCCTGGCGAGGTTGTGACGTTATGCAGGTCAATAATACTCACATATTTACTGTCACAGGAAATAAAACTAAAAGTAGTAGTAAATTAATTGCCTGTATAAAACCTGTATTGTTCAAGGCAAGTACTGCATACACTAGAGAATATGGCAGGAAGAATCTCATACTGTTTGCATGTCAATAAAATTGTAATATCCTGATAAAACAGGTCTAACTGCTGGACTGCATGTGTATATTCTGGTATCATATGGTAATGTAGATTTGCAATCACGTAATAGTACTGTTGTAGCAAGCACTCTGTTACCCACACCATGCACCACAAATTGAATGTGTAGGAATGCCTGTATATGCCAAGTGCAATCCCCAGAGGCCATTTAGTACAAGTGAGAGACAGATAGACAGTAAACAGGGAAAATGCAGACAACAAAAACTGAATAGCAAATGCAACTGAGATGTGAACTGTTGTTTTTTTAGTACACACAGCCACAGTTTGAATCCTGCCAGTGGTAGTAGTCTGCATACAAAATCATACCCCACAACTGTACAGATATGTCCAGGATGTCCAGTAAAGTGGCACATATCTGTTTCCTATCAACCTGTCCCCCTGGGAAATCAGTGAGATGATCCCAGACGTATAGGCAGCAAACAGGAAATACAACTGATTGGCACACATCTATGAGAACAAAGCTGGCACACTAGCAACTCCCCAATACCTTATGTGAGTAAGAAGCCACGTATATCCCATTTACACCTCAACTTGTCAAGCTGTGGTCAGAGTGTGTACAGTAACAGAGTGAGATGTATGTGCATAACAGTAATGGGGAATCTGGCACTGTGTGTGGGAACATTCAGGTAGTGCTAATAATCATTCCTCCCACAGGTCTGTCAGATACCAGCACTGTGCCCAGAAATACAAGAATAATATGCAGTTGCTCCAAATAATGAGGTATTACACATCACTGTTGGCCACACTGTCCTACAACATATAACTGTCTAGGAAATCTGTATAAGTGTGTTGTAATACAAGGTCAGAATGCAAAAGCACAGGGGATTAATAAGACAGAAAGCAGATAGGAGATATACAGCAATATCTATATAGCAGACACAACTGTGATGGACAGTGTTTAAGTTGTAGCAAACACAGCCATGGTCTGAATCCTGGGAGTGGAATTAGGCTGCATACAGAATCATACCCACAACTGTACATATGAGGCCAGAATGTCCAGTATATGTGTCCATATCTGCTGCCTGTCCCCCTGGTAAGTTTGTGGGATGATCCCAGATGTTTAGCCAGCAAACAGGGAATACAAGTGATTGTCAAATATCCATGAGAACACACCTGTCACTGCAGCAACCCCCAAAACTGTTAGGAGAGTAATATTTCAAGTATGTCCTATCCTTACTCCCATGTTGTCAAGCTGTGACCAGAGTGTGTACATTAACAGAGTGAGATGTATGTGCATAACACTAATGTGTAATCCAGAACTTTGTGTGGCAACAGTCAGGTAGTGCTAACAAGCATTGCTCCCACAGGTACGTTGGATATGAACACTGTGCTGAGAAATACAGACCATTAGAACCTGTACTGGTACTGTTCACTCTGGTATTGTAGGGAATTATGAGTGTTGCAGTTTCTCTGAATAATAAAGTATCACTGGTCACTCTTACCCACACTATACTACATAATATAACTGTGTAGGAAAGCACGTATATATGTGTGTCAGGTCACTAAAGGTAGAAGAGGGCAATATTCTAGACATGTTCTGGCACACCAGCATGTGGTCAACACATGGCCAGAGTCTGTGCAGAAAGAGTTGGATAGCTATGTGCAAAACATCAACCCAGAATCCGGGAGCACGTGTAGAAACAGTTAGTTTGTGTTAACAAACATTCCCTCCACAGGTATACCAGGTAAGAGGTGTATACGGCAGGTAAAACTGGTTCATGTGTAAAGATGACGACAGCCATATCACTGTCCAAACTAAGGCTACGGAATAGTATACTAAGACTTGTAAGGTACAGATAACAGCACTGACTAGGAACGTAATGTGGACTACAGAAATATACTAGTTGTTAATTGACATCTCCCCCCCACCATATCTCCGACAATAATCAATATACCCACCCCAAATGGTATGTAATGACTCTGATAATGTCCAATTCTTTGATAAATATTTTAATGGTTCCCATGCATGTGCTATTTTGAATTATTCCAACATTGGTGGCATGGTGCCATCAATGTACCTGCATGCTGTTCTTATTACCACTGTAGTCCCAATATATGCATGTGTTCTGTTTGCCATGCAACTGTTCCATATCTGGTGTCTGGGTTAATGGGAATATCTATGCATGCTGTTATACCTAACCCTGGAATGGGTTGACTATTACTATCCCACATATGACAATGAAATCTAAACACTATAATACGCTTGGGAACGCTGGTCCCATGGACCCACCTGTCCCACCTCAGCTGGCTGTGGCACCGGGCACCAGCATGTCTGGGGCCCAACCTGGGACCTCCCTGTCCGTTGGTCCTGCACCACCTTCGGGTGGAACCGCATCAGGGGATGGGGTCCCCCCCAGGTGTGGGTGCGGATAGGCACCTGTCACCCGTTGCCAGGTCAGGTCTGTGGTGCATAGAGAGATCGACCAGCAGTTTGGTAAACTTCTATGCCAGCTTGAGGGCCGCATGTCGCGTTTAGAGAGTCAGCCTGGCTTTGCGACTCAGACCCCAGCACAGCCGCCTTCGGGCTGTGAAGGTGCAGTGGTGACTGCCTATGGGTGAGGACCTCAGTCCCACTGTTACCGCTAAAGGGCTTGTGGGCTTCCGATATTCCAACACACCTACCCATCAAGGTGTTTACCCCCCACATGTGTCATATACCTCCTCTGTATCCATCTTGTCTGTTAACCTACCCAGCCTACCTCCCCAAATATACCTACTACCCCTCCCCAACATCACACTCTCACCTGAAAAAAAAAAAAAAAAAAAGGCAATCTGTTCTCACAAAAACATCTTGCCCCATACATAGCTCTTCATTTCACACGTGTCCACTGGACACGCAATCCGGTCTAATTGGCATCACAATGTATTATTGCTGTCCTACCTCCAAATTCAGTGTATATGCACAGCTGTTGCTGTAGAAGAAATGGGCAGCTATGGACCTTCCTTACACCCTTCCTGCACATCCCTGGCTATTTTCCCTACTGTCTTTCCCTCTTTGTGCCCCTTTTTCCACCACTTTCCTATCAACCCCTTTTTCTTTTCTTTTAAAGAAATTAGTGCGGGGGTAAGCAGAAGTAAGCACTTTTAAGCAGCAGTAAGCGGGTTTAAGCCTGTTTGCGCAGGGGTAAGCAATGCCTACACAGGTTAAGCAATTCAGAAGCTAACAGAGTATAAAAAACTGTAATCGGAAGTTAGCAGTGCTTACCTCTGTACAAACCAGTTTACAACTGCTTTAAAGTGCCTTAATCACTCTGTATCCAACGGCCCGTGTTCAGCCCAGCAACAAAATAAACAGCCTCTGCAAGGCTCGAACCCAGACCATGCACACCATAGCCAAAGTGATTTGCCACTAAGCCATGTCAGATATACATTACATTGATTTCAAAAACATATCATCCAGCCCAGTCACTGAACAGTACAGAGAATGTAAACCAACATTTAGATGTATGTATGTGTGTTAATATATTAATATCTAAACAGATACAACATATCTATATATGTAGACATATATATATATATATATATATATATATATATATATATATATATATATATATGTAAATATATGCATATATATAAATATATATGAACATATATACATGCAAATGCCTACATCTATAGATATGTATGGCTACATCTATATGTCTAAATATATACAGCAGGTTATATATATGTCAGCAGATATATATATATATACATATATATATATATGTGTGTGTGTATATATATATATATATATATATATATATATATATGTATACGTATATACGGACATACATCCGTAGAAAAGAATGGGGAAATAACAAAAACATATATGTCCACATGCAATGTTAATGGGGTTGAGAGGGCCCAGACAATATACGTCTTGTATGACTAGGTATACCCCCCCAACAGCCAAACACGTCCCCCCTGCAATATACTACCAAGTGTTGCAGATCCCGTAACCAGGACCAGACACGGCATGGGAATCCCTAGGATACATATACACAGACACATATATGCAGATACAGATATATATATGTATACATATAAATAGATATATATGTAACTACACATACACACACATAGATATGTACATTAAGTTACATATGTAGTACGTGCACACAATATGGAACAGCCACTATTCCTACAGTTACCACCTTACCAACTGAAGACTGTATGAGCCACCCATACAAATGACATTCATTGCCTGCAACATATACCCACAGAGATATCAAAGGCTGTAACACCACACAATGGTGTGCATAAATGGGAAAGCTTTATTTGTGTATTATTACAGTTGTATATGCCATGTCATATAGCTGTTAAGACGCGGACATCCATATAAACTGAGTAATGCAACTGTGAAGCAGGTATACTAATACAGTAGCCCAGAAATGTTAACAAATGTTGCTGTCTAGGCCAAGGCCATCAAGTAGTACAATAGTAAAGACAGACTGGGCCACAGGATACCAAACTATCAATGGTAAGTAATGCAGGTTTATAGTTCAGAAACCTCTATCTACACTCTGTAGACAATCCCTAGGGGGTAAAGACCTCAGCTGACACACTGGGATGTAACTGTTATATAACAAGGCACAACAGACACCATCACAAGCACACTGACAAACAGAACAGTCTGTATGGCACATTAAGCTCTACAGGCATGCCACAGTACAGAGTAACATACACCTGTGTGTAAGTACATCACCACAACCAATGTGAACACAGCTACATATGGCATGCTAGCGTATTATTACAGTATATGGACTATCTGTTCAACACCAACCTCATATATGCCACCCACACACTAACCCTACATATACTGGGCCACTACATAGTGTGGTCCGCTGCCTGTCTGTGGTATGGGACATGTGCATGTATGGCCCTACAAACATATAAGCTGATAGGATAACATACAGTGGAGCAGCATGTAACATCAAATAGAACAGGACCAAGAACAATGACATCTACCACAGTCTGTATACAGGCAAAGGTACATATTAACATTACACACACTGCCGACAATCACCATAAGTACACAGACCTCAGTACTGCACACACAACCACAGAATTTCCAGATTATGTCATCATATATAACCCCTACTATACATTACATGTGTAGAAGTCTGATATCTCACTGGCTTGTTACCAGATATGATGTCACTAATTATGGTGTACAGTACATATGCAGCCCTTATTGCATGACAGATGTGCAAAGGTTGTCAGGGTTGTGGCTGGAGGCACATACAAAGGGCCAATATCGACATGTTGCTGTGATAACCTCATACATTTACTGTTGTAACAGGGTTGGTTGCACCATGTGTCCTATGAGGGATTTGAAGTCACATTTTCTCACAGCTGTCACCATCTACAGACTGCAATCCTTACACTACCTTCTGCAGTTCACAAATAGGTGCTCAGTGGGTAACACCTGAAACAAAAGGCACCAACACACTAGCCAGTCTGCAGATGGCCCTACAGATGGGTGTTCCCTCATTAACATAGCACTGACATGGAGGTAGGTAAACATGTAGGACAGCAATATCCACACACACCCTGTTAAACCAACATAACTCCAAATGCAGTACAGCAGCACTTACAGTCTGTAGTCAGGTCAGGCACATCCCCCTCCTGTGTGTTGACCTATCTCCACAGTGTATGTTACAGGTACACCCCAATCCATCTGAGATGCTGTTTGCCAAACAACAGATCAAGTTCCTGCTCAGAGTGAATGAAAGGCCAAACAGCAACATGATGTTCCTAGATATTGGTGTGTGTTTCCATGCAATTGGCTATGGGAATGTTACCACAGCTGTCCCACATGCAATCAGCTAGAGGAGGGCTGCAATTCATGCAGAGATCATCAGCTGATCCTGAGCATCAATACCCATGCTGCTGCCTAAGCAAAGCAGGTGTACGTCTCCACATCTACCAGAGGGGGAGTAAGAGAGGCACACAGAAGCACAGAAAAGCAAGGGAGGGGTGGGAGAGTAAAACTTACGCATGTCTGTGTCACACACCTAGCAGTACAGGGTACCAAACCCCTGACGACTATGCAGTCACATGTCCATGCAGTTATTGGATGTGCCATACAGGTTACATGTTGGGGAGCCCTCAGAATGTATATGTGATGGTGCGTGACATCTGCAACAGGGATATGGTAATTATGTGGTAGGTGTAGTACCCGTGCCTGCCCGCATGAACAGGTGTCAGCGTCAACACAGCCACCCTCTCACAGGGACACACACACACTGCCACACTTGGCAGGGCCAGAAATACAACTCATCACTAGTGGGATTGCCACAACACAGTACTGTGCAGGTATCACATGCACCACAGGGGCCATATGGAGGTTATATGTGCAAAGGGTATGTGGAGGTGTCTAACATCAGACAGCATGCTTCAGTATGCCAATGGGGGTTGTAGTGAGTGTGAATGCGGTCATACGCATCATACACCAGACACACAGACACAGGTGCCAGTACTGACATGCACATGTGCATTGCTTCATGGGTGTGTTGTGGTTGATGGTGCCAGATGGCTATACAAGGCTAGGTGATGGGTATACCTTGGCATCAAGCCACATGACAATGGTCTGCATTGTGGCTCAGGGCTGTAGTGTCTGGAGTTGCCCACACATGTGGTATTGTATTCACCATCCAGTCACCTGGGTGACTATTGCGTGTGGCCAACACTGTGCATTGCTTGCCATGTATGTGTTCCTTAGTCCAAGATATGGACAGTGTCTGGGATGTGCACACCTCCCACATGCATGTACAGTAACATGTGGAACTGTACCTGGGAAGTCTGGCCTATGTTGTGTGCACTGATCGTTACCATCAGATGTACCTATCCTGGCCTCATGTGGCGGAAACTGTTAATGGACAGCGGGTTGGCTCTGCACCTACATTGATAGCATGATACCGGTATTCCCTGGTGTCAGTGACATCTGTCCAGACAGGGCTTGTGTTTCAGGCATGTTATGTCATTTGTGGGTCACATTCGATGGCACCACAGGTGTTGCAGGTGTCCAGTGGGGAACATGGGGGAGATACACTGTTGGCATGTACATGCCTATTGGACTGATGGACAGGGTGCCATGC
The DNA here is from genome assembly GCF_019279795.1 of Protopterus annectens. NCBI lineage: Eukaryota > Metazoa > Chordata > Ceratodontiformes > Protopteridae > Protopterus > Protopterus annectens. The sequence continues at coordinate 697,639,032 of NC_056743.1, forward strand.
CCTCTGCAACCCACTGCAATCACACCATGGTTACTATTAGGGGGCAATATGCAGGGTACTACCAACATAGTGGATGTTGCCTAGGTGTGTGTGTGTGTGTGTGTGTGTGTGTGTGTGTGTGTGTGTGTGTGTGTGTGTATGTGTGTGTGCATGTGTGTGTGTGAGACATGGGTTGACAGTGCACCCTGGGTAATACAAGGCTTGCTAACGTTGTTCAGCTGGCATTGATGTCACATTTAGGGATATGGATTTGCACCCCAGCCTCTTGGCTATTTCACATCTGTTATCCCTGTAAGGTGGACATTGTGATATATACTTGCCCAACATATAAGAAGTTTGCAAAATCTGCTACCCATTGAGTCCATTGTTATACACTCATAACCACCGCCACACAGGATACGAATGACACACACCCACACCTGTCATGTCTGGGATTAGAACTCCTACCTAACTAGTATATTACCCTATAGCACTATGCCGTTATAGGACGCACCACGGAGATTACTGGGTTTCTCATCCCCCAAAGGTGTATTCCACAGTGAATGACATCAGCAGGATTGCCAAAGTAGGGCACTTGAATTGTAATGAGTGTGACTAGCCTAAAATGCATTGCTCCCTACACAAACATAGAAACAAACACAAAACATCCACTAGTGCCATGTGTGAGGATAGAACCCCTATGAGAGTTCTATATCACACTACAGCATGATACTGTTAAAGGACGCACCACAGAGATTACTGGAGTGCCCCTTCCCCAAAGGTGTATTTCACAGTGAATGACAGCAGGATTGAAAAGTAGGGCATTTGAATTGTAGTGAGTGTGACTACCCTACTACTAAAAAGCATTGCTCTCTACACAGAGTCAGATAGACACACACACACTTGTCATCTCTGGGATTAGAACTCCTACCTAACTAATTTATCACACTACAACAGTACGCAGTTAGAGGACACACTATGGAGATTACTGGGCTACAATCTTCCCAGAGGTGTATTTCTAGGTGGATGACATCAGCAGCCTTGCCAAAGTAGAGCATCTGAGTTGTAGGGAGTGTGACTACCCTAAAAACATTGATCTTTATACAGACCGACACACACATAGACACCATGTCTGGGATTGGAACTCCTACCTAACTAGTTTATCACACTACAGCAGTATGCAGTTATGGGATGTGCCACAGAGATTACTGGGCTACAATTCTCCCAAAGGTGTATTTCACATTGGATGACCTCAGCAGTCTTGTCATAGTAGGGTTATGGGGAGGGCAGTGTGTGTGCATGGGCAGTAACCTATTCATCTAGAGGTTGACATACCACATGCGGGCACACACAGGGTCATATTTCACAGGTACGTGCATAAGGCTGCTAGATGACTACTTCCTTGTACAGTCATGTTGCACAGCTAGCATGTACACCACATAGTCTGTAATGCTGACAGATGGTGGTGGCAAGAATCTACAGTGAGTGACATCTGAACTTCATGTGGTTGTGGCCCTTTGGCTGTGTGCTGGGTGGGATAGGCCTGGATGGCTCCTTGTCACAGTCACCCTCTTCCACACATCTATGTATGTCTACTTTTGGCTTATTATAGTGTGTTGTCTTTAGATATGTGTCTGTATTCCTGTCTACTGTGTCTGCAAAGCATGTGTGGTGCATACTGAGGAATGTCTGCACTAACATCTGCGACTGTCAGATATTTCTGGTCCACTGATGTTTGCAGACATGGCCTTCATGTGTTTAAGTGTGTGAGCATGCCCAGTATGACCTTTCAGTGTGTTGTTGACTGACATTGCCTTCATTTCTCTAAGTGTGTGTGAGCATGCCCAGTATGCCTGTCTGTATTGAGTGTGTGGATCAAGTCCAGGTAGTCTGTACTGCAGTGCTGACCTATGTGTTGTACACCTACAGGAAGCATACTGGTTCTGCAGGGTATCCGTTGATCATTTGGCATTGACTGTTACTACATTTCTACATTGGATGGGGGGCACACCTGACTATTTCTACATTTCTACACAGGATTATGGGGGGGGGGGCACACCTGACTATTACTACATTTCTATGTAGGTTGGGGGGGCACACCTGACTATTTCTACATTTCTACACAGGACTGGGGGAGCACACCTGTTACTACATGTCTACATAGGATGGGGGGGGCACACCTGACACTTGTACACATTTGCTATGACTGTATTGGTATGTCAGGTACTCCATTTCATTCTGTAGTCTTACCTATCATGCTGACTAGAGGCATACCAGTGTACTACAGATCTTAGCTTTTATTTACCTACATATTAGTTTCTGACTTCCTACCCTTCAGATCTGATGTCCCACTGCCTGACCTGCTGTAGTCTGTCTGTGTAGGCCAGGGGGGAGGTTACCCATAGGCTTCATTCAGAGGCCATAGCACAGCCTTTGTTTGTGTTTGTCTATACCTGTCCTGCTGGCTGTGACTGTTGTTGGGTATGTGAACCCTTCTGACTGGCATGTGTGAGTCACTTACCTTGTGGGTGTCCCAGTACTGTGGGTGGTGCTGCAGGGCTACCTATGTCAGATGCACATAGTACACTTCCTACACATGGTTGAGCACAGGCAGTGTAATGCTTGGCATGCCTTTAACTGTATGTGAGAGTCAGAGAGAGGTGTTATTCCCTGGGTCCCTCCTTTGTCAGTGTATGTGCTATGCGTTGCCTCTTTGCCAAGGCCAGGGCATACTGGGCATGCCTCCTTCTGCCTACTGGGGCAGGCTCAGGTTGTTCCTCCTCCGAGTCACTCTGTGCCTGTGCAGGCCTTGGCAATGGTGGGGGGCTGTATGGCCCTGCCCCGTGCTGTTCCTGCTGCAGCTGTTTCCGCAGGATCATACTGTGTAGCATGGCACATACGTGGACAATTTGGGTATATGTAGCTGGTGAGTACTACAAGGCTCCACCAGATGTGTCCAGCCACCGGAACCGTGACTTGAGCATCCCAATCACACACTCCACTATAATTCTAGTCTGTTCTTGTTCGGGTGTGTATGCATTTCTGATAGTTGTCATCAGCCACGGCTCCAGTACGTATCCAGCATCTCCCACTAGGTGACCGTGAGGGATGTCCCCAGTGGGAAATCTCTGGTACTGCTGCATCAGATGCCAGATGTGGGAATCACGATAGCTTCTGGGGCAGCCAGTACACGCATTCATTATTATGCCCTGGGCATCGCACATGACCTGGCAGTTGAAGGAGTGGAAGCCCTTACGGTTGATGTAGACCCTACCCTGCTCACCGGGTGGTGCTTTGAGGCGTATGTGCATGCAGTCTATAGCACCCACTACCTCAGGGTATTCTGCTATTTGGTGGAACAGTTGCATATTGCTGCCCAATGCCTCATGGGTGTTGGGGAAATATACGTGCTCACTGACATGTGCTGACATGGCATCCAGGAACTGGTGGAGTACCCTGGATGCTGATGCCTGTGAGATCCTCATCATATTCCCAGTTGGCCTTTCGAAGGTACCTGTAGCTAGTATTCTTAGGCCTACACATACCTTGGTATCCAATGGGATGGGTTCCCCTCTGTTAGTTCTGTGTGTCAGGCGTGGCTGGCACAGCTCAACAATTTGGTGTAGGAGGTCCCTGTCCAACCTATAGCGCTCCACTATCTCCAACTCATGTATCCCCTGGTAGGTTACCCTGGGTATGTACACTCTTCTCCATCTCCTCACTGTGGGTTAGTCAACAGCATTCACATCCTCATTGCCCTCAGCCTCTTCCATAAGTTGTTGTATGTTAGCTATTGCAGCCCCTATCATTTTGCTGTTGTGAGTGTTAAAAGTTCCCCGCTTGTTTACACCAGTGGTGTAAAGTGTGGGAAAAAACAGAGAGGAAGATGTGTGCATAGTTTATAGTAGTGTTCTAGGCTGGGCTGGTCTGCTGCCTGTGTAATTGGCTGATTCTGATACATTTCACCTGCCAGCTATGCTAGTTCTCCATGATTAACTTCCTACTACTGTTTTCCCTTCCCATTGCCTTCTTGTTTAAGCCCGAGAGCGTGCCGTGCAAACAGAGTGCTTAAATGTGCACAGTGTTGCTATTTCCCGGTTTAACTTTTTCTTTCTTCCTTTAAAACCCAGTGTGCGGAGTGCACTCCCACTTAGGCAATGTAAAGAGTGCTAGGCAGATTCAGACACATCCCCTAGCTTAGCTGTGCTAAGCTAGGAGCAAACCCGAGCCAGAGGGCTCCAATCCATTTACAGTATGCCTGAAACCCCCCCATGATTTCAGCTAACTCCTAGGCTTGCACCAAGCTATTCCTACTCTTACACTGTTGGGACCTGACTAGCATGCTGGGTAAAACTGGGATTCACTATCATTCCCCTCATTTGCATAGGATTGCCTGCTAATGCATAGTTACATGTCTCACACTGAGCCTCCCCCCTTAGCAACCACTACTCACTGGCCATGTTGGCTTCTGCCTGCCACTGACTTGCATGGCAGAATAGTGATTTTAGTTAGAATGCTTAATTTAGGTTTATTTTGTTATTTTCCCCCGATCCCATTTACGTGCCTCTGCACTACACTTACAAAGCCGAGTTTGGCTGAAAAAAAAAAGTTGATTTTTTTAATTGTTTTGCCTGTTTGCAATGCCAATGGCCTTATACTTGGCCATTAGCATGCTTCCTACTGATATGCAGCCTTTGTTTGGAAATGTCACAGCTCCGATTTGGATTTTGCATAAATGTACTCGGTTACTAACCAAGTAAATTTCTGCAGATTGCACTAGTCCTGCATGGCCGGTTGCAGGCTTCCTGGATCACAAATTCACCTCATTTGCACAGATTTCTCCTGCAGGGGCTTAGTCCATGCAGGAGCGTTCAGGCACACCCCTGCACGCTGTTCCTGGATCGCACAGCAGACATATTGCCTGCTAGAACCCCTGCACTGATCCTACACGCCGTGCAAGGCATACAGAATCCATGGGTATGTTTTGTAACATAACTAGCGTGTATGTTTACACATTTATTTGTTTTTAATATTTTATGTTGTACAGTGTCTGTGTACAGACACTTAAAAATGAACAAGACAACTACAGCATAGGTCATTCTACAGGAATGTTAAGTTTAGAACAGCTGAGCTGGTGAACCACATAGTAACTAAGCAATTAAAGGGTCTATATCATATTATCGAAATTGCAAAACATCGAACACCATAAGCTCGAACTTGGAATCTTGAAATATGATATCATCGAAAGCTCAATAGCGAATTTGTTCCCTGGGAAAAAATTTGCTGTTCCGAGAAACACACACACAACACAAGCATACCAAAAAAAACAGCAATCCACACACATACACTTAAAATCCTACATCTAACCCTACACTAAACTGTACATACACTACTATCTAGCCACTTACCTTAACCCAAACCCTAACCCTAAGGTCTGTCACTATCGCGCACTCACCTCACCTGTGCCCTAACCCTAACTCACCTAACCCGCTCCCTAGCCCTAAAGTCTGTCACTACCGCACACTCACCTCACCCGCGCCCTAACCCTTAATCACCTAACCCATGCCCTAACCCTAACGTCTGCACAATCGCACACTTACCTGAACCCGACCCGTAACTTTCCACCACAGTGCTGAAAATAGCGAAGCCACAAAAATGGCCAACAAAATTCTTTTCCTAGGAAAAAATTTGGTGTTCTGCAGCTTTGCTATTTTTAGTGTTTGCTGTTTTGGATTCGATATTAGAACAGTCGATGTTTTCAAACTTCGATGTTCTAATATAGACCCCAATTAAACTGGAGAAATTAAAATGATCTTTGAAAAAAAACAGTGCGATACATAATCGAAAACAGAAGATTCTAAAAAAAAAAAAAAAAACAGAGTCACAGCACCAGAGCCCTTGTTCACAGTGCAATTTGAAAAACACTGGGTAGAGATCAACAAACAAGAATGCAATCAAAAGAAAAACAGGTAAGAATGCCAACAGTTTTGAAATTTGCCTTTAAGGAAAGAAGGACAGAAGGTCGATGGTGGAAGTAAAGATGCCAAAACAGTTGTTGAAGTGGCTTTTTCGCACATGATACATTGAATCACTCAGTTCACCCGCATGTGTCATCCCTAGAATTTCAAAGTACATTGTTAAGAGGCCAATCTGCAGGAGTTACTCTTCAATTCCAGGAAAATTAAGGGCTTACCTATAAGAACTAGGAGTTACTATGGAGGTACACAGTATTATATCTGACAGTCAAACTCTACAAAGGGAAACTATAAGGCCTTAATAAGGGTAGTGCATGAAGAGAGATAATAACTCTGAGACTTTAGGCCTCAAAGTGTCACAGGGCTGAATAGGAGGATTAATTAAGTAATGGTAATAATTGAGATAAAAGTTTAGGCATTCAGTATTATTTTCAAAAACTTGAGGCCCTAGATGTACATGCTTCTGTACCTTAACATGTTAAATAAAAAAGGTAGCTCTTGCAGATAAAGAGTTTCATCCAGGTCTTCTCATGTGCTAAAGTCATGAGTGATAATATCTCTTTGCTTTGTCTTTCAATCACCAGTTCCAAGCACTGAATGTCTCCTGCAAATGATTGATTTGCTTTATTCTGCATGTAGAGTTTAACCTGCTAGTGAAAGAACACATTACTTTTGTAAATGCAATCCACATAATCAGGCACATGAAACTAAAAATAGAAAAAGAAACAGAAGTGGCTGGCACATACCATTAGCTGCGATGAGAAAATAAAGCAACAAACTTACAAAGGGATAATTAAAAGTTTCAGTTACAAATATGGCTGGTGTCATTCACAGTGTGTAATTAAAGTAAGAGAACATACTAGGATACAGTTAAATGCAAATTGTATGTGTAAGACTCATTTGCACTGCCACAGTTCCCAAACAGGCAGATGTGTTTTAACTGGGGTCTATTAGTGCTTCTTCTATGAGTAGCTCCTGGTTATTAAAAAAAAAAAGGATGTGATATACATTTGGTGATGGTGGTGCCTGTGGGGAATCATCTTTCATGATAAATTGCTCAAAAGGCATTTTAACTTATCAGCACAGATATTCTGTATACCCCAAAGTGAAGTAACTCTGCAAGTTGGCTGCCAACAGCTATAAACACAGACAGAAAAGTTATGTGAGGTACACACCAGAAAACTAAATATTCAGAAGTGTTTTTGCAGGACATCCATAAATTGGCACTCTTCTTATCACAGTCTCTGGTGTCATATTTTCCAGAAATTGCTGTGTGCCCTCCCAGCCCTACTAGTACTACCACGTAACTTACACTCGTTCGTAGTTAGCATTTCTCCTACACATTCTCTTTGGCTCCTTTTCATACTCTCAGTGGTAGCTCTAGTTAACTTCCCCTATCAAGTAATGTAACAATGGTCAGAAAATCACACACTACACTGTAAGGTAAAGTATAAAATAAGACCCCTGGAAGGCAACATGCAGAAGATGGCCAGGAAAACAAATGGATCTGCTGCAAGATATACTTTTGAAGATTAAAGCCATTAGTGAAAACCTCACACAACATTTCTGTCTTACACTGAGATGTTTTCTTGCAGTAGATTCATAACTTATTATGTAGTCTCATGTGGATCTCGGAAAATACAATGGAGGTTGAACTACATTAAAAAATGAATATAAGCATACTTTGCATTGAGGCACTTTGAAATACCATTTTTATTAAAGCAAGCTCTGCTTCTAGAAACCATGTCACTTTACTAATAGTTGGCAAAGAATGGCAACGCAGGCCAAATATTTTCTAGGGAATTATTTCTAATAAAGGTAACAGGGGAAGGCTTATCATAATTCTGGTAGACATTAATAATGCCTTAATAGTCATCTAATATCTCTGTTGAGATTTTAAAAAGGAAGCAAAGGGTTGAGAATTTTAAAAGTGCCTTTACTCTGTCTCAGTGGTACTGAAATTGTCTATGAAATTCCAAACACAGTAAATGCTGTTTCATAGGTTCATAGAAGGTTATTTGGCCAAAAGCTCTAGGGCCTTTACGAGCCTAGCAGTATTGTACCAGTGTTCCCTAACTGACTTTGGTTGGATGGTCGTTATTCACACAGCGAGTCTATGATCAGCATGGACTACCCCTGTCCATGAGGGACAGAGGTGCCACCCCCTGAATGAATTTGCAGTCTCCCATCCAATTGTCTAGGTTAGACTTGAATAGGGTCATTGAGGAGCGCTGCTTCACGTGAATTTGGAGTTTATTCCAGAGGAGCGTCAATCTCTGGGACATATATCTGTCTCTCCAGCATGTTCTGTTAATGTCACAGGCTAGATTGCAATCCCTGGAGTGAGTGACTCTTATCCCATTTGATTTGCGGATCTGTAGCATTTCCATTCAAGCTGTGTCAGAGACTACTCTGTAGGCCAGGCACAAGTTGCCTCTCTCCAGCCTATAAGATACAGAGTACAGTGACATGGCTTTCAGTCTTTCCATGTAGGTCATATTTTGGAGTGATCATTCTGTGCAGTAAGATGCAGCATCGATTGATAAATCATTGAACAGAGTTTAGAAACTAAATGACAATAAACTAAAAGTTGTTGTGCATTCCTCGACTTCTCCAAAGTGTTTAGTGCAGTAGGTTTACCACTGCTCCTAAATAAACTCATCCACCTAAGTATCCATGTTCATCACACTGAATTCTTTATACGCTACCTCTCTATCCATCAGCATAATATTAACTGGAACACAGCAGCATCCATCCAGCCCAGCTACAACTGAATATGTAAAATGGTGTCACTTATGGATCAGTTCTTGGGTTCTTTGTCTAAACAACAACTGAAAAGAGACACAGTATGTCCCACTATGAAAAGTTAACAAGCAATAACTCCATCCTTCTTGGTTCTGTACCTACAACTCAGTCATCACAAACTCAGTTATAAAGTGCATCTAGGTTCATTGTACAATTCACATCTGTACCTAAAAGGCAACAAATTAAAATGTACTTACATCAGTCTGATCTACCAGAAAGATCACAACTGTTTAAAATAACATTCACTCAACAATCTCTAATGGTAGTACACTGGATTAAACATATAATAATCAACCTAAATCACGGACTTGTAACACCCACATTGAATATTCCTTCTCACAAATGAATATACTTCTAGATGTTTTTTACAGATTGAAAAGATAATAATTTATGCAAAATTAACCACAGCAAACTCAACAGTACTGCCTAAATTTCTTTGTAGCACATTATAATGATATAAAAAGTTCCTCCTCAAGAACCTCTAGTAGCATAACAATGTTTAATACCATCATGCCCTGCTGTGCACATCAAGGTTCTTTCCCAAAAAATACTGTAATATCACATAACAATCTGCATCATTTCAGAATATAGATTTGCATTAGTATAATGCACACCAGTATGAGCATCATAAATGGAAAGCTGCATTTCTGAGTGATGAGTATCCTAATGAAAAATACATAAGGAAGGTTAACATAAATAAAAAAAAAGTCAAAACAACATTCCTCAATCAATCAAGCAATCAATGTCAATCAACAGATAAATCAGACAATCAATCTTTATTTACAGTTTAAGTAGAAACTATACAGTAGAGAGTTGATTATCCAAACTAATTGGGACCTAGGGTTGTTTGGATAATCAAACATATAACTGAACCAGATTAAAAAAAAAAAAAAAAAAATATAGAAAATCTTGTTTATCTTGCACGCAGGGTTTATAGGTTCATAGGTGTGTACTAGGCTAATGGTCCTGGGGCCTTTACAAGCCTAGCCATAGGATTACCCTGGCATAGTGCCACCTGACCTTAGTTCCCAGTGCCTATGTCAAGTAGAGCCACTGGAGTTATCTCTTGGGTGCATTTTCTGTTTCCCATCCACTCATCGCGAATTCTCTTGAATAATGTCAGCGAGGTGCTCTGTTTGACATGTATGGGAAGTCTATTCCATAGCACAGGCAGTCTCTGGGTTATGAACTGGACAGCATGTTCTGTTAATTGTGGTAATGAGGTTGAGGTCTCTAGAGCGTGTGGTTCGGAGGGATTGGGATTTCTTTAGATGTAGCATTTCTAACAGAGCTGAGAATACACTTTTCAACAATTCAGCAATTCCAGTGGACAATAAAGAATATTTTTCACACACGAGTGGGTTACAAGCTCAAAAAATACTCACAAGCGAATACGTATAACATTTACATATTCAGGCTTTATAATTTTTCCTACCCAAAAACTTTGGAGGGCTGCGTTTGGATAACTGACGTTTCGGATAATCGACGTTGGATAATCGACTCCCTACTGTATCCCTAAATGTGAACAGATAGCTAGATATTAATACCTTGCATCTCATTACTGGCCTTCTCTCTAAATATGTAACAAGCCTGCTTTTATCTCACATTATACTGCATGTTTGTATTATACTAACGTACCTTTAATTTGTCTATAATCTGGCTAAAATTCCTCTATTAAATTATTGTCATACAACTTGTAACTATTCTTAACCAAACTATATTTGTTTTTGTATTATTTTTAAACACTGTAAAATAAGAAGTTATGTAATCACCATAACGTTCCATCTGAGTAGGTATCTTCATTTGTCTGCAACCTTTGGGAAACAGCCGGCAACTTCTACCACAGCATAGATCCGAGCTCCTAGCTCCTCCCTTTACCCATAATCCCCTGCCAACCCTGACTGACCTCAGATCAAGTTTGCCCCATATAACAAGATGTTACTGTGCCCCAGAAGGGACTCATCCAAGACAAATCCTAATTACCGTCATAGGTCAGGGGGAAGGAGGGGGGGATGGTTGCAGACAAATGAAGATACCTACTCAGATGGAACATTATGGTGAGTACATAACTTCTTAATCTGAAGTAGGCACTTCATTTGTCAGCAACCTTTGGGACAGAGTCCCCAGCTACCTGAATCTTGGGTGGCCATCATGGAAGGATATTCCGGAGCACTGCACAGCCAAAGGACGCCCTACCTCTGGAGACAACATCCAGTTTGTAATGGCTGATAAAGGTATGAGATGACGCCCGAGTGGCTGCGGAACAAATATCATCCAAGGGAACCCTGGATCTAAAAGCAGCCGATGTAGCAACGGACCTAGTGGAATGAGTGCGGACTCCCTGAGGCGCAGGCCTTCCCGAACTCTGATATGCTAAAAGAATACAATTAGCTATCCATCGTGACAGGGTCACTTTCGAGACTGACTTGCCTAAGCTGGTTTTGGCAAAGGAGACAAACAACTGGTCAGATTGTCTATGACCAGCAGTTCGATGAATATAAAAATGCAGTTGTCTGTGCACGTCCAAAGAATGCAGTTTATATTCTCCTTTGTTCTGGTAGTTGGGGAAGAACATGGGAAGATTAATAGATTGGTTAATGTTAGCTTCAGAAGATACCTTAGGCAGAAAGGATGGATTGGTCCTGAGGTAAACTCTATCCTGATGGAAGGCTAAATACGGTGGTTTGACGCAGAGAGCCAGAAGCTCAGAGACTCTTTTAGCTGAAGTAATGGCCACTAGAAAAGCTGTCTTCCAAGAGAGGTACTTAAGATCCACCGTGGCCGCCGGCTCGAAAGGGGGACTAGTCAAGGCCTGTAGAACCAAAGATAAATCCCATGGGGGTACTACCTCCCTGACAGGAGGTCTGAGGAGGAAGGTACCCTTGAGAAAAGCTTTGCAGAGCTTGGAAGTAATAAGAGGGCCCGACTCATGCCCTACATGATAGTGCGAAATCGCTGCCAGTTGTACCTTGACTGTAGAGCAGCTAGCCCCCTGATGAAAAAGAGTAGTCAGGAAATCCAAAACCGATGTTAGAGGCGCCATAAAGGGATCTAAGTGACGGTGCTCAGCCCAGATGGAAAAACGTTTCCACTTACTCCGATAGACCTTTCTAGTGGATGGTTTGTGTGCTGCTACTAGAATAGCTTTGACTGGAAAGGAAATTCCGGGAGTCCTTATAAGGAGTGGAACTGGAGCAACCAAGCCGTTAGCTTGAGGTTGACCAGGTTGGGGGACGGAAGACCCAGAGGGTGAGTAATGAGATCCGGCAGGGGATCCAGAATCCAGGGCGGATGAATTAGGTGAGACCACAGGTACGGGAACCACGTCTGACGAGGCCAGAACGGGGCAATGAGGATCATCTTGCTCCCCAACTGACTGGCTTTCTGTAAAAGTTTCAGCATCAGGGGTAGTGGTGGGTAAGCGTAAAGAAGACCGGGAGGCCAAGCATGTACTAGAGAGTCACTCGGGGGCTCCCCCTGAGGTGGGATTAGAGCAAAGTAACTGTTGCATTTGGTATTTGAGGGAGAGGCAAAGAGATCGCAACAGGGTTGCCCCCAGCGGGCAAATATTCGCTCTGCTACCAGAGGATTGAAAGACCACTCGTATGGGGTCAGAATTGTATGACTGAGCCTGTCTGCTAGGATGCTGGACCGTCCCAGAATGTGCGTTGCAATTAGAAAGTGGTTGGTGGATATCGCCCATTCCCACACTCTCATGGCCTCGCGACAAAGAGGATAGGACCTGGTTCCCCCCTGTTTGCTGATGTACCAGACAACAGAAATGTTGTCCGATTGTACCGCAATCGTCCCAATCGGAAGAAGGTCGTGAAGTGCCTGCAACGTCAAAAGCACCGCCCTCATCTCTAGGACATTGATATGCAAGGAGGTCTCTATGTTGTTCCACGTGCCTTGGACTGTTCTGCCTGAATAGTGCCCCCCCACCCCAGGCGAGAAGCATCCGTGGTCACTGTGGCAACGGGAGCGGCCATCAAGAATGGGTGTCCCGTGTGGAAGTTGGGGGACTGGAGCCACCACACGAGTGACCTTCTGCAAGCCCTGCTTAGGGGAATGGGATGAGACAGGGGATTGTAAGACAGGGACCATTGTACCTGGAGGGTCCACTGTAGGACCCTCATATTCAGCTGGGCCAATGGCAGTAGCGGGATTGCTGCCGCCATGGACCCTAGAGCCCTCAGGACCAGTTCCGCAGATGGAGCATGAAGTTGAAGGATGGCCTGTACATGTGACCACAGGTTCTGAAGCCGATCTGGAGTCAGGAAAGCAAGCATTAGACTGGAATCCAATCTCGCCCCTATGAAATCCAACACCTGTGTAGGAGCCAGAGAGGATTTGGCCATGTTGACGGTCAACCCTAAACGTGGAGCAAGATCGTGGAAATAATCTCTGCATGAGCAGAGGAGATGCCTTGTTGGGGCGGTAAGGAGCCAGTTGTCCAGGTATGGAAAGACCTGAATTCCCTGGAGTTTCAGGTGGGCCGCTATTGCCGCCAAGACTTTGGTGAACACTCTGGGGGCTGAGGTGAGACCGAAGGGGAGGGCCCTGAATTGGAAGTGGCTGGCTCCCAGCCGGAAGCGGAGAAACCTCCTGGACCGTCTGTCGACTAGAATGTGATAGTACGTGTCCTTGAGGTCTATCGAGCACATCCAGTCGTTCTCCCGCAACAGGGGGAGAATAGATTGCAGAGTGACCATCCGGAACTTTTCTTTGGGTACTGCCAGGTTCAAGAGAGAGAGGTCGAGGATGGGCCTTGCGTCCCCCATCTTTTTTGGCACCAGAAAGATCCTGGAGTAAAACCCTGATCCAAGCTGGTCTGGGGGGACGGGCTGGATGGCTCTTTTTTGTAAAAGCTGCTGAACTTCTGCCGCAGCCACCTCCCTATGATTGGGTGGTACATCGGGGAGGCTTCTGGATTTGGGGGTAACAAAAAAGGGAATTTGGTAACCTCTGGATATAATGCGAAGCACCCAGCAATCTGTTGTTATGGACTCCCACATTGCTAGGTGCCTCGAAAAATGCCCCCCGACTGCCTCCAGAGTGGAGCAGTCGGGCAACCCCTCAGGGGTTCTGCGTGGGCCTCTCAGAGAAAGGTTCTCTGGACCCAAAATTCCTGGGACCCCCTCTGCCTCTAGGGCGGCGTCCTCCCTGTCCTCCTCTGCCACGAGAGGACTGGTTGTCTGGAGTAGACTGGGACTGATGCGATTTCCGGAACCACATCTTCTTCTGACCCTTTTGGTTCTTGGAAAAGGACCTCTGAGGAGCAGAGAAGCGGACTCCGACGGCAGACAACGTCTTCCCATCTTTCTCGCTCTGGACAAGGGTGTCGCGAACGGTTTTGCCAAACAATGCAGAACCATCAAAGGGGGCATTCGAGAATGTCGCCTTAAAGGGTTCCGAGAAGTCACAATGTCGGAGCCAGGCTTGTCTCCTCATGACTAGCCCGACTCCGCCAGCTCTAGTGGCTCCCTCAATGGCTTGAGACAAAAGCCGCATAGAGGTGTTGGAAATAGAACGTAGGGTAGACATCCGGGAGGAGTACAGTTGCTTGTCCCCTTCCGACATGGACCCCGGGGGGGAGGCAGCGTATTCTTTGATTAGATCCCGCTGTATCCGGATGACGTGTGCCATATAGTTCAGAGCCCTCATCGAGAAGGTTGCTGAACTGAAGGCCCGCTTCCCAAGGCGGTCCATCGCACGAGACTCCTTGCTTGGCGGGTGAACCGTGGGGCTCTCCTGAGCCAACTCTCTCTTGGTGGCTGCCGCCACCAACATGGCATCCACCGGGGGACCTCTGCTCCAATGGGTTCTGTCTGTAGGTGGGCTCAAGATCTTATCCGGGTGCTTAGGAACTGGCTCTACAGTATCCGGCTCCGTCCAAGCCCTAGTGGCTATAAGGTCCACCAGGGGGTCGGGGGGAGGGGACACCCAAGAGGTAGATGGCCCTGCCTCGAACGCCTCTAGGAATACGGACTCATCGGAGGAAGCCTTGGGGGCAGACCAACCCCCCCCTGATTCTAAGCATTTCCATGATGTCTCCAAAGGAGACATCCTCGGGGGGTGACCTTGGGGAGCCTTCCCCTTCATCTAAGTCCGTATCTTTGGTGAGGGACTCGGGGGAGTCCACGTGCCTCCTCTTACACTTCGACTTGTGAGGAACCTCCTCGGGGGGGCTGTCCGAGGAGGTCTCACCAGCAATGTCATGTTCCGAGGGAACACCCAGAGGCGCTGAAGCAGGCTGTCCCGGAGGCTGGGTGATGGGAGCCAGGACCAGCTGAGAGGGAGTGCACGGGGGAGCCAAAGCCAGGACCGGAGGCCTGGATGCACTCAACAGTGCCCTCTCCACCGCCGCGAAAGCCGAGGGGGAGCCGCCCTCTAACGGATCCGAGATCCGACTCCCACTCGGATCCGAGGCGGGGACCGGACCCGGAGCCGAGACCATCGAATCCGAAGGACCCATGTGCTCCGACCGGGATGGAGCCGAAAGCACACCGAATCATTCGGATC
Source organism: Protopterus annectens (assembly GCF_019279795.1). Classification (NCBI taxonomy): domain Eukaryota; kingdom Metazoa; phylum Chordata; order Ceratodontiformes; family Protopteridae; genus Protopterus; species Protopterus annectens. The sequence goes on from NC_056743.1 coordinate 697,654,313, forward strand.
CAAAGATCGGCCCACGGCTCCGAGAGGTCGGATCCGACAAACTCGAGGGAACCGTTGGAGCCGAAGTGCCCAGAACTGTCGGCTCCGACCCACCCTCGGATCCAACGCAGCTCGGCTCCAAACACTCCGAACCCGGAAAATGGGTCGGAGAAGGAGCGATTGGAGCAAAGAATGGGGTCAAGCTCCCCCCTGGAGGGGGGGGGGAGGCAAGAGCACTCCCATCAGCATCTGGGCCTGGATGAACATCCTCATCATCCGGTCCATGTCTGCATCCGACATACTAAAGGTGGACATCAAAGAGGCCACCGAGGTAGGCCTGGAGTGCTGCCTCGATGACCTCGACGGGGACCGGGTCACCTCCTCCTCTGGTACCGGTGAGAAGCAAGGGGATCGGATCCGAGGAGGAGGCGAACCAGAAGCCCTGGGGGGAGAAGCCCGTTTGGCAGGCGGGGCCGAGGAGGAGTCCTCGGCCAGGCGCATGTGGTGCTTCTCCCTCCGCTTCTCTTTCCTGGCCTCCCTCTCCTCCGGAGCCGAAGCGGAAGGTTGAGTCCCAGCCGGAGGGAGAGAGGCAGGAGTGGCCGCTACCGAGGACTGGGTAGCGGTCACAGAAGTACCGGAGGCCGGAGCCGGGGGCAAAAGGCCCACCAGAATCAGCTTCGACCTCCGGTCCTTAAGTGCCCTGGGGTTGAACGCCGCGCAAATCGTGCATCCCGAAGAGAGGTGTTCAACCCCAAGGCACCTAACACACCGGGTGTGGCCATCCGCCGGTGAGAGCTTATGGCCACACTCGGTGCATTTCGAAAAGATTGCTTTAGGGGCCTCCGACATCGCTAAAAGTAAACACACTCGCTAGGCCCCTACACACTCCACACACACACACTGCGACCAACGAGGGCAGGGAGGAGAAACAGGCAATAAACAATTAAGCTAAACTAAATTAGTTTAAAGAAATTTCCGTTAAGAGAGCTATAGGGGTACCTAATCAAACGTACACACTCACACAAGAATAGGAGATGAAAAAAGGCAGCCTTTTTCTCACAAGTCTAAAACAACCCAGGAGCTCTGGAATCTAGCTTGTTGCTTGAAGCGCGGCAAACTAGATCTGAGGTCAGTCAGGGTTGGCAGGGGATTATGGGTAAAGGGAGGAGCTAGGAGCTCGGATCTATGCTGTGGTAGAATTTGCCGGCTCGGATCCGAGATCGGATCCGTATCCCAAAGGTTGCTGACAAATGAAGTGCCTACTTCAGATTTATTGTTATTAAAATGTTTTTTAATACTTTGGAGCTTTTTCCCTGGGCCTCCACTGAAAACGGACTTCAACCCAGTCGGACTTTCCTAGTAATCAAATGTCAGTAAATAAATACATACATATACATTTATATGGCTATACAGCTAAGTATATTAGAATGTTATAATATTAAAATATAAATAAATAAGCAAATAGCAAATCATATAAAAGTGTACAGCATAAAACTGTATAACTTTAGGAATTTTAGGGATACTCAGTAATTAATAAGGCTTCCAAAAAGCATTATGATAAAAGCTGCATCACAGGCCAACTCCAAAAGCAATACATGCATTTGCACATACAAAGCTACCACAGCAGTGAATTTCATAACTATCTACTGGTTCAGCAAACTGCATTTCAGCAAAGGCCTGCTTCTGCAAAACGTGACAACATGAGGTTGTGTGGGTCATATTAAGTAAGTGAATGCAATGGACAAAACACTCAACTTGATGTGTGTGGGGGTGTTCTTATCCCACCTCACTTAAGGTTTTATAATATATTTTTATATACAGATTTTTGTGGAAACTGTATTCCTTTGAAATGCAACTCACTGCATGGTAGCATAACTGAATCCCTTAGGTGATGGGCATGATGGTAACAGGGCTTGAAGCCTGTTTCCTACCTTTCCTGTAACTAGTGTTCCAGATACAGATTTGCTGTATCCAGGACTGCATGTAAGCGTCGGAGCCCCCCAAGCCTTTCTGTGTTGGAGGGAAGCCTTCTACCTTATCAGTAGGAGTGGTAAGCACTAGGTGACCTGTCTACCACATAAGGAGTGGTTCTGGCCCAGAAATTGTAGTTATTGGCCGATTGGATAATCTTCCATGTCTCTCAACTTTCTGATTTGAAAGCCTGCATTTGCACTTGTTTCTGTCCTGTAACTTGTCTAGTGCAGATACAGATTCTTAGTTTTAACACTTAAATTTGCTTATTCATGCTCAACCCTTGTTCAGAACGTGTAAGCACTAAATAAGCTACTAATTACTATAGCACTCAATCTTCCTCATTACCTAGAGGAAAACAGTTTTTGTACTGACCTTTCTCACTTGCTTAGAGAAAAACAGCTCTTGTACTCACTTTCCTCACTTATCTAGAGGAAAATAGTTTTTTATTCAGGCATGTCCATGAGTCAGCTCCCAGTGTTATCTCCTGTTTATCTGATGAATATGGGCATCTTGAGGCAATGTAGAAATTGCCTCATGTACACAGACAGCCCTCTCCTCCTACCACCCAACACTACAACCTGTGAGAGATACACTTATCTAGCCAAACTGGAAGTAAAGCTCTCTCCAACCAAGACTGAACTTGACAGTCATGAGGAGAAGGTTAACATTTGCACCACACCACACTCATCACATAGTCTCACTAAATCTACACCACCAAAATCCACACAGAGTAACACAAAAACATTCGCGGAGGCTCTCAGTAATAATCTGTCTAAGCAACACAGACCTCCAAAGCAGAAACGCAAGCAACCTCCATCCCCCAACACAGCCCAAATGACACATAGCCAACAGACTCAGTGTGCCACTCAACCACAGCCAATAAGGCAAAACAACGTACCCAACACACTAGTCATAGGTGACTCTATAGTCAGGCACAATGATGTCCCATTCACCAGGCTAAACAAGGAGAAGGTTACTGTCAGCTGCCTGTCGGGTGCCAGGATCCGTCACATAACCCACACACTCAGGTCACTCCACAACATGTACAAATACGACTCTGTCGTTGTCCATGTTGGTGTGAATGACCTGAGATGTACCTCCCTGGACTACATGAAAAGAGACATGGAAGAGCTCTCTGATCTTGTAGCCCAGGCAGGTATGACCCTAGCTCTGAGTAGCATTCTGTCATCGGCCAGAATGATACCACAGTATAAGGACAAAATGATCGACTTCAACAATTGGCTAAGCTTCTGGTGTCATTCTAAGGGGATCCAGTATCTGTCTGCTTGGGATGACATGGTCGACAGACCACGATGCTTTAACACAGATGGCCTGCACTTGTCGCCTCTGGGATTCCGGATACTGGCTAAGGCTCTTGCTGCCCTATAGTGCCTTTTTTAGGCAGGGTTCAAATAACAAATTCACCACCATAACAGGAACAGGCAAGCAAAAACTGAGGGCAATGCTACTCAATGCTAGAAGTCTAAATCTCAAAATGCACTCACTCAAGGCACTCCTTAAATGGAGAACATCGATATCTGTGCAGTGACGGAGACCTGGTTCAAGGCTCCAGAGAGCACCCCTGCACTATCAGGCTATAACTCATACCACACTTTTCGGCCATGTAACCTGGACCGAAACACCAAAGGCAGAGGTGTGTCCATATTCATTAAGGATATCCACACCTCCAGGCTAGTTGCTCAGCATAATGCATCCAAGGTTATCCAAGTGCAACTAACTCTGGGCAAAACTGCAATCCAAATTGTAGCTTGCTACAGATCCCCACCATGCCCCAGGATTCCCACTCCTCTTTTCTTGATGTACTGGAAAATATTAGGGTTCAACCAAACACCCTAATAATGGGCGACTTTAACTAACCCACCATTAACTGGGAAAACTACTCGTGTACCAACTCCTTAGCTCAATGCTTTCTGGAATTCATAAACTCCAATGCCCTAGATCAACGTATCCACACCCCCACCAGGGGCAACAATATCCTAGACCTAGTCATTACCAACATGAGTGACTGGTGTTCCACACCTGAAGTCAACTCCTCGTTGGTCCAATTCGACCAAAGCTTATCACCCTTGATATCCACATCCCGCCCCCACCCCCCATTAAGGAAACCACAGTAAAACATTTCTCCAAAGCCAACTTCATGCTTCTTACGACAGAAGTGGTGAACTTCATGACACCCATGCAGATGGACAATACAGTGACAACTGCTGAATCCTGCACAAATGCACTCTATAAGCACTTACACAACTGCATGGATCATGCTATCCCAAACTTAACCAAGATGCTATCCTCCAAAAAAAGGAAGCCAATCTGGTGATCCCCTGCCATAAACAAACCGTACAACAGAAGGAAGAAACTGTTGCAAAAGAGAGTAAAATCCCATGAGTGGAGGAGCTCCTGGTCAGCCTCAGTAAGAAGATGAGATCCTCCAAAGCTAGCTACGAAAACAAAATCACCAATAAATCCAAGGACAACCACAAAGCATTCTATAGCTATGACAAGAATCTAGATGGCAACACCCAAATCTGCTCTGAGTTACAGCACAAAGGCACGAAATTACAGAACCAACTGATATTGCCAACATCCTGGCAGATAGGTTCAGTGCTAACTTTACCCCCCTCTCACCCCCTAAATGGCCCATATCTATACAGGAAGATGCATAGTCCCTGCAATCACAACTATGCAGGTAAAAGCTGCACTCTCTAAAGCCAAAAACACAGCATCCATGGGACCGGACAACATCCCAGGCTGCGTTTTACACGAACTTCAGAACGAACTGGCTCCCTACTTAAGCACCATGTTCAATAATAGCCTCGCATCAGGCTTTGTGCCCACTGAATGGCGCACAGCAACAGTTATCCCACTCCACAAAGGGGGAACCACCACTGATCCCGGGAACTATCGACCCATTAGCACGATGAGCCTGGTCTGCAAGGCCATGGAACGTATCATCATGGAACTCATAAACAAAGATATTGATAACCTCCAAACTCTGGATCCCACCCAGTTCAGGTTTGTGAAAGGCAGATCATGCCTCCTGAACCTGATCGACCTCTTTGAGGCAGTCACCAAAGCCATGGATGAGGCTAAGGTGGTTCACACAGCCTATCTTGACCTCGCCAAGGCTTTTGACACCATCCCCCATTCTGGAATTATAGCTAAACTCACTAAACTAGGTATAAATCCCTACGTCACAAGATGGGTTGCCAACTGGCTCACTGACAGAACCCACACTGTAAAAGTTGCAGACTCCAAATCTGACCTCAAAGCAGTGACAAGTGGAGTACCACAGAGTTCCGTCCTGGGACCTCTCCTGTTTGGTATCTACTTCTCTGAAGTACAGGCTAAGACAGAAGGCCTCTGGCTAACAAAGTTCGTAGATGACTGCAAACTAGGAGCCATAGTCAAGTCCCCAAATGATGTGGACATCCTACAGAAGGGCCTTACTGAGACAGATGCTTGGTGTCAGAGCCATGGCCTCAAGCTCAATGCCAAAAGGTGCAGTGTTATCCCCTTTGGTAAAAACTCTGTACCCATGAACTACCACATAGGCAGCAATCTACTTAACACAGAATGCTTGATAAGAGACCTTGGGACACAGGTGGACAGTAGTCTCTCCTTTGATAGTCACATCGCCACAGTAGTCAGAAAGTCCTTCTAAGTGGCACACCTCATCATAAAAGGGTTCTCATCAAGTAAAAAAGAGGTAATTGTTCCCCTCTACTCATCACTAATTAGGCCCATTATAGAGTCCAACGCCCCTTTTGGAATGTACCTCGCAAGACATCTGCAGCAGCTGGAAAGGCCACAGAAGTACCTCACAAAGAGGATTACTGGCCTCAAACAAATGCCCTACACTGACCGCCTTAAAAAACTCCAGCTTTACTCCGTAGCTTATCGCCTACTCCGAGGTGATCTCTGCCTAACATATAAAGCTATGTCAAACCCAGAGCTGTTGGACATACTACACTTAAAGAAATCCCAATCCCTCCAAGCTACACGCTCTAGGGGCCTAAACCTTTTCACCACAATAAACAGGACATGCTGGAGGGATAGATTCCTGTCTCAGACACTTCCTATACTCTGGAACAAGCTACCCATCTAAGTCAAGCAAAGCTCTTCATTAGCACTCTTCAAGAAAAATCTTGATGAGTGGATGGGAAATAGGAAATACACCCCAGGGATCTCTTCCGTGTCTCTGCTTGACAGTGGCACAGGAAAATAACTTTCTTGGGTGGCGTAAGCTATCAAACCTTGCTGGCTAGGCTTACGTAGGCCCTTGGGCCGATAGCCTAGTACCTACCTATAAACCTATAATCCTGGAGATCACTAGTACTCAAGATACAAGTGAAAAAGAGGGTGCAAGAAGGCTTATAGTGCACCAAAAGCTTCTTTAAAATGTATTCACTCCTTCTAAAGCATATTTGCTTTGTTCAATTAATTTCACCTGCAGTTATATTCTTCATGTCAAAGTTACAAGTGATTTTGCCAAAAAAGACATAGTATGTACTATTTGTTTATTATTTTTTTTTAAGTTTCATTGTTTTTTTTTTTCATTATAACTACACCTATAAAATTATGTCACAGTAGGCCCCAGGCAATAATTTAAATACAAATGGAAAGGATTACAAATAAGCAAAAAACAGGTCACTTCTTTAATGCAACAGCTTCTTACTTGAATTTTGGTTTCATTATCACATTATCATGTGTTTATTTTCAGTGTAAAGTTCCCCATACACAAATATGTAGTTGAGAACTTGTCTAAGAAGTAAGAACTACTATTGAATTTATTGTGGTAACTTATACATCAGTTTAAGGAGTAATACATGGTGTGTTTAGTCTTTACTGATGTCATGGCAGGAGTTTTCAGGTCCAAGAAAAATTTGGAAGGGGTGGGTCATATCAAAAAGATAAAATGCCAAATTGTAGTGGTAATGACATTAATTAATTTAAGACATTTCATAATAGATACAAAAATCATTTACAACAGCCACAGTTGTCATCAACCCAAATTTTGAAACCACCCACATTAAGCAGTGTGGGTGAATCAGAACTGAGTTACAATGAAAACACACAAACTTCTGCAAGGAAGTCTTTATGCTACTGGGCAGATGAAAAATAAGATAAAACTTATTGTTGGCTTCTGCCTTTAAAACACACTAAGATGTGTTGATAGTCTTGCATGGAAAATGGACCAGATACAACCATGACTTAGAAACAACAGGAAATCCACTCTCCCATACAGTGTCATATAGAGGGATGAATAACCAAGACACCCAGAGGCACAAAGGCTACAAGCAGTGGTCCAAAAAAAAAACAAGTTTTGATCAAAGTATAAGGTCAGTGCCATGCAAAAAAAGTCAGTCAGTTTTGTTACAGATGGACCTTACATTACAGCACGACATTCTGACCAGGACCACTGGTTGACAACTACTCTCTTCTGGCTGGTCATGTACGTTAGCTTACCTGAACACTGGATGATACAAACAGACATGATGTTCATTTGTTATTGTGAAATTTCACCACAGGAGAGGAAACCACACAAGGTGAGGTTTCAAGGAACAATTATGTTTTCTCAGCAGTCCAATGAACTTTTGGAAAGAGAATAACTAACTTATCGTGAGAAAGAAAAATGCTGATTTAAACATTTCAACACAAATGCAGACAACTGTTTTATCTCTAAAACAGTATTATAATCATTTGCTGAATATTTTGTGTTACATGCCTTGTGTGGTAAACTAGGCCCATAGAACTGAAAGACACATTGCCCCCCCACCCCCCTCCCTTTTCTTACTACAGCCTGGTACACTCACTACCACTAATTAATTAAATGTAAAAAGGAGCTTCTTCACTTTAGTTAACTGTGTGCTGATGAAGAATTTCCAAAATATCTTTGGAGATGTAACACTTTAGATTTCATCACCTTCAGTCACAGGTTTAATGCTCCACATTCCACTAATTCATACCCATAAATGAGGAAGACTGAAACTGTCATATTTTTCCCAATGCGTGGCACTACAGCACAGGGTCAAATTACAAATCGATTTCCCTGTTTCTTACCCTGGGTAAGCTTTGTGATAAATTGGTCTCTAGACAAGTAAAAACTATGTAAGTTCTCATGGCCTAATTCCAAAAGGTTTCAAAGTACCCAAACGGTTCAGTAACAGAGAAGATGTTAAACTTTGTAAAATTAAGAAAGACATTCATGTCAGTTTGTCATCCTCTGTTGCCCAATGAACTTAGCCCCCATGGTCAAGACTTTAAATCTATAACTGCTTTAAGGACTACCTGAGAAACATATCAGTCACCATACACGTAAATACAATTCTACTGCCTTCCTACTTACTCTTGCCAGAGATGTATATTAAGGACCATTATGTGATCTGTCATTGTTCTTATTCATAAGTATCATCCACAACACAAATTTCAAAGTAAATGCTATTCCCTACATTCATTAGCTCCATTTCAACAAGATGTAGCTAGGCCTACGCCCTATATGTCCTGGTACAATTTTTTTTAATCATGTGTCTATTATGATATGTGCTAAAATGTAAATTCTTATAGTTTTGGCATAGTTGTTTCTTTGTTTGCTTAAGCCTGTCAATTTTAGGAGCTTTTATGTCTGTCCAAACTGTACTGTAAGGTAACCATTTGAAATGCTGGGATCCACTTGTCTTGAGTCCTGAAATATGGACATTGAATGGCCAAAAGAACGGACTTAATATACTAAGTTCAAGATGCCATTTCTCAAAATATTCCTTTTTCTCCGAGGTTTGATGATCTCGGAGTTGGTGTGTGTATATATATATATATATATATATATATATATATATATATATATGTAAGTTTGGAGGGTGGAGGGGGCTTGCCTACCTCATGGGAGTGTGGGTGGCTTTCCGCCCAACACAAAGAAGTTTAAAGGAGAAGACTGATTTTCAAAATTCACTCTTTTCCTGTATTTTCTGTCTTTTTTTCAGCCTGTCTGCACTCGGCATTTCGAGAGTCAACATTTCAATAGGGAGCTGTACTGTAAAGCTGCACAGAAATGTGCACTGTTCACAGTTAGAGGGAGTTAGGCTAGATGTGTGGTGTGTGACAACTTACTGGAAGTTTGAGTACAATTGTAAAAATCTTGGCCATGCCCCAACATTTTCAAAATATGATGTTGATTATATCTGTAGGTGGCTTACCACAGATGAACAAAAATAAATTTTACAAACACCAGAGCAATGCTATTTAGAATGCCAGATGGATTCTGCAAATTTCAGAAATCCTGGACTGTCATATCAATGACAATCCATAGACTGACTGTTTCTAATACATAGCCAAATTATTTAAATCCCTTGGTGCGTGGATGGACCTTTATTTGTCTTTCTTACAGCATAATGACAATCCTCAGGCAAAACTATCTTCTTTACTGTTGGGATTACAGCTTGAATTACCTCTCCTTATAGCTGCAGCAAAGATAACTTTAGGGAACACTGTTATAGTTCCATTTGCATGATATACACTTCCTTTACAGCTATTCAATACCACAATCCAACACAGAAATCAACTGTTCTTAACCAGATCTGTTGTATCATGAATAAGTCCATTAAATGAAAAGATCGTGGTTTTATCCTAACAAAAGTTGGATGGCTCCTTGTTAACATTAGGACAGTGATACTTATCTGTACACTCGTCTTTAAACTTACAACTGACTCACAGTCTTTTCCTAACAAAATTATAACTGCATATATATCAAACATATAATGTTCTAGCACAGAGTTTGGAACAAGCTACAACCTAACATTAGAGTACAAACTTCACTGCCCTCTTTACTCTTAGTCCTGAAAAAGACTCTTAGCCTCCAAACTCAGTATTTCTGATGCACTGTCATCACATTGTTTTAGGCCTTCTTAATACTCCTTTATATACTAATTTATCTGTAAAACTTCTTGACTAGTGATACAAGTCTCCTGTATTCTGATTTATTCCAACTATATTCTTTATCTTGTAAATATTTGTTATGAATTGCTGTAGTGTGTGTGTGTGTGTGAGGGGGGGGGGGGGTTCTGTTACTAAAAGGCTTAGTAGCAGGCTTAATTTAATCTGCATTATGACTTTTTGTCAGAAGAAAAATTCCAGCGAGTCGCATCTGCCTCAGGTGATGAAAAATTTCTTTATTTGCAGCTAACCAGATTACAGCAAGATGATCTCAATCTGATCAGCTTGTTTACTGACATCAACTTTTATACTTTCCTGTTACTAGCCAAAATAGCTTTTGTTACATTTCTGACAGTTGGCTATGAAAAACATCTAGGATAAACATGTTTATCACAAATTACCTCAGAAAAGAATGTTTTACCTCAAAACCGCAGCTAGTGTAGAATGTTCAAAAAGGTACAGAATGCTCAGTTCAACAGTGGTAGCTGGAATTTTCCAGGACACACAGCCTGCCTCAGTAAATTAATTCTTACTCGGCCGTGCGTCCTTTTACCAAGCTTTCATTTAACTGCAATTAGCTTTCTTTATTCAGTATAGAAAACAGATGTTATTCAAGTTCACAAGCAAACTACATTTATCATAGATAAAGCCCATCTTTAATAAACATGGTTCAATGACCTTTTCTTACCAACACTTCAGCAAATAGCATATTCATTTTGCTAGATGGGAGAAAGAGACAAATAACAGCATGTTTTAAAACTTTTCCCTTAACATTTTCCCCCTCAAAACACTTTTATTTGTCTTTTTATTTCAGCAATATATGGTAAAAACTTAAGCTTTTCTTTGCATACATTACTTCATAGGCAAGACAAACTTTTAAACTTCAAAAAACATTTGCAAAAAGTCACACTTCAATGTATTCACTTTCACCAGTCTGTTGCAACTGCTGATACATAGTCTTCGTAACAGCAGTATCAACCAGTCTTTGTAGAAGACCTATGATACAGGGTATACAACAGCAACCACATAGCACCACGATAGCCACAGCGACTCCAACGGACACCAGGAAACTGCTGATGAGATGACTCCATTTTCCAAACCACGCTTGAAGAAAGTCTGTAAAGGGATTATTTACCCCAGAGTTCTCTGCCAATTCTTCGGATAACATTTCCAAACCTTTCAAAGCTCGAGTGATGTTCCCATCAGGGGCAGTGTTATTCGGAATATATGTACAACAGAAAGTCCCAAACATCTTGCAAACTCCTCCTTCTTTGGCCAGGAGCATATCCAACGCAATTTGATTCTGCCATGCCACCTGCGAAGTGGCCTCTAGTTGTTCAGCAATACCTTTTAATGCATCTTTGGTATAGTTCACAAAACGCTGCTGGTTATAGTAAATGTAATTGATCCAGTCCACATTCTTATTGGGTTGAATCCAGAGAAAGATGGATGCAAAACCAGCCGCTATTTGGTTTATTGCTTTGTATTCATCAGGTACGCCAATGCTATCGATGTAGACACCACTGTCGAAGGATTGCTTCGGTGCCTCTCTTTTTCTCTTATTCAACCACTTCTGCTTTATTTCAGGTTCTCTTACGAAGTTGTTTACTGGAATTGGGAAAATGTAGAATGGCAGAATCAACTTTACAAGTGCACAAGTTCCCTTCCAGGGAATCGTAAGCCTTGATCTAAGTTTGTTGTCTCCACATAACCACCATACGTCTGCTAAACTATGAGTTTGGTTCTCCAGAAATGGATTCCTATTGCCATTCACAGGAACATTGCAATAGTTCTGTCCCATATTGCCATAATTTTTTCCTGTGCCATCTCTGGAAATGCACATATACCAACCTGGACAGGGAATCGCTGCAGGCGGTTTCTCAACTTTGCTTATGACTGGAAAACGCTGAGTTTCATTTTTGCATTTATCTTCGGTTTTGTTGAAGAACAATTTCAACAGACACGTTAAGTTACTTTCATCTTGCATCAATGGGACTGTCGCTAATTGTTGTTTACCTTCAGCACAAGAAATACAGTTTTCATGATGTGCTTCTCGGGTACTATATCTAACCCAAGATAACCATTCATTATGGTGTACAAATCCCGTCTCGAGTAACAACTGTTCTTCCTCTGTGAAGGCAAAATCTGCTTTACTTGTTGCATTTTTAAGGCTTTGCACTTTAAGTTGGAGGGTCCCCAAAGGATCAGTTCTAGTTGGAAGGGACACTCCGATTCCATAAGCTCCTGAATCACTTTCTTGTGGTGACACAATGGTTATAGTAATTACTTCGGTACCTTGGAAATGCGCAATTTTTATTCTTTGTTGCCTGCTTTTATCTTTCTCTGGTATCACTGCACCACTCGTTTCCCATCCATTTACATCTGTTGACCACCAAACATTTGACCAGGACGTACAGTCTCTATTGCACAAATATTTTGCACGAGTCAAGAAATTATCGTTGTTCCATTTAGCACAGTCCAAAATTCCTTCACAAAGTTTTACCTTGAACACAGTAGTAACACCTGTTTGCGCTTGCAGCACCAACATTCCTTTTTCTCTTACAACTGTTCCTTCTCGTATGGACATATTTACTTTCGCCACCAAAATCATCATCATGTAACAGTTCAAGTACCAGTTGAACATGGCCATTCTTCTTTTGTAGTCAGACTTTGCGTTCAGGGGTCTGGTGGAGTCTGACCAACATCAATGGTAGAAGGACAAGTCTTAAGTTTTTTACAGTGGGTGATATGAATCCACAAAGTCCTCTCAGCGATCTTTACAGCCGTAGGTGTTGAAATAAGTACTTGATATGGGCCTTCCCACCTGGGGGATGACCAGTTCTTTCTCTTCACAATTCGGATCCACACCCAGTCCCTGGGTGCCACGCTTAACAAGATTTCACTTCTGGAATCTGCAAAGGAGTCATTGGTTACAAGAGACTTGGCATTTAGCAGCTTCTTCATATAATCTGCCAGATCCTCACCCCCCTCACGTTCAGCTGGCAACAATCCTTGCCACTGTGGGACGTAATATGGTCTCCAAAACAAAAGTTCAAATGGCGTAAGTCCTTTGTAGGAGGGTGAGATTCACATATACAGGAGTGCCAATGGAAGGCACGCAGTCCAGGATCTATGCGTTTCTACCATCAGTTTGCGGAGCTTACTTTTCAGGACGCTGTTGTGTCATTCCACCAAGCCAGCTGACTGGGGATGGTAAGCGCAATGATGTTTGAGATCAATTTGAAACACTTGACCCAACTTCTGAACAATCTGGTTTACAAAATGAGACCCATTATCACTATAAATGCGCCTTGGAAGGCCAAATCGGGGAATTATTTCTGTTGTCAAAAGCTTAGCTACTGTGTGTGCATCAGGATGCTTTACTGGAAAAGCTTCTACCCACTTAGAAAAAGCATCAATTATGACTAGACAAAACCTTTTTCCCTCTGAGGGTGTCAACTCAATAAAGTCCATACAGAGTGTGTGGCATGGATAAGGAGGGGTAGGGAATGCCTGCTGAGATTTCTTAACTCCCCCCCTGAGCATGATACTTTGCACATAATAAACAAGATAAACAGAATTGCTTTGCATAAGTTGAAAATCCTTTACACCAAAACACCTTAGACACTATTTGAATCATCGTCTGTACTCCTACATGGGCAGGTCCATGGCTAACCAATGCAGCATACCTGAAAAGGTTTGAGGGTAATACCATTTTGCCATCTGATGCCCTATACAACCCATCCTGTTGAGTAATACCATATTTCACCCAACGACATTTTTCCTTCTGTGTCGTCAATGTTTGCATTACTTTTAGTGTCTCTAAGTCTAAGAGGTGTCCGGGCTTCAAATCATTGTCATGCAAAAGCAAATCATTTTCTTGAGCTGCCTTTTTTGCAGCCATATCAGCAAGTGCATTTCCCCTGGAGACAGGATCTTTTCTGTTGGTATGTGCGGAACATTTACATATCGCTATTTGACGTGGTAGTTGCACTGCATCTAACAACTGTAAAATTAAATCTCTATGATTTATTGGTTTGCCTGTCGCTGTAACCATTCCTCTATTCTTCCACTGTTGAGCAAAAACATGTACAGTAGAAAAAGCATATTGACTATCTGTGTAAATTGTCACTTTTTTACCCTCCCCTAAGGTACAAGCTCGAGTCAAAGCCACTAACTCAGCTGCTTGGGCAGAATAAATGTTTTACAATCCCTTTGCTTCTAAAACTTCAGTTTCTGTGGTGACAGCATACCCGACTAGTGTTTTTCCTACAGTGTCCTTTGCTGATCCATCTACAAACAAAACAAGATCAGAATCTACCAACAGAATATCCGTTAAATCTGGTCAGGGAAGTACTTTGTTATGAATGCTCTCTAAACAAACGTCTGGAGTACCTTCTTCTGGAGTCGGCAAAAGTGTCGCCGTATTAAGAGTAGTACATCTTTCTATGGTCATATGTGGCTGCGTCAACAGCACTGTCATACACGACAAATGTCGACTAGGAGATAAAAAAGTTATCTTATCTTGCAAAAGTATAGTAGCTACTGAATGTGGAACTCGCAATTTTACTGGGTGAAACAAAACTATTGAGGCTGAGGCTTGCACTGCCATGGCGGCTGCCACTACAGCTTGAACACAATGCGGCAGTGCCCTTGCAACAGGATCTAATCTGGAGGAATAAAAGGCTATCGGTCTCTGTTTATCCCCATGTACTTGTACCAGAACCGAGGTCATATATCATCCCTTACAATCAACCATTTGTACAAACGGCTTAGAATAGTTCGGAAAACCCAAAACAGAGGATCCTGCTATCAATTGCTTAATTCTATTAAATGCTTGTATTGCCTTATCTATCCACTGTATATTACTTTTAGCTGCCATGGGAGTGTCATAGATCAGTGCGGTCAATGGCCCCACTTCCTCAGCATAGTTAGGAATCCAACTTCTACAAAAATTAGTCACACCTAAAAACGACATCATCTCCCGCTTAGAGGTAGGCATAGGTGCTTCAAGAATTGCTTGTTTTCTTTTATTTTCTAATTGTCTACCTTCCTGCGAAATTAAATAACCCAAGTACTTTACTTGTGCTTTCCACAACTGTAACTTTTCTTTATTTACTTTATGTCCTTGCTCAGCTAAAAAACTAAGAAGGGCT
This sequence comes from Protopterus annectens, assembly GCF_019279795.1. Lineage (NCBI taxonomy): Eukaryota > Metazoa > Chordata > Ceratodontiformes > Protopteridae > Protopterus > Protopterus annectens. The sequence goes on from NC_056743.1 coordinate 697,669,366, forward strand.
AGGGTATCCCTTTTACAACTTTCCTGCGTGGGTGAGGCCAACAAAATATCATCTACATACAACAAAACCTGGCTTCCCTCTGGGGGAACAAACTGAGCTAAATTCGCAGCCATTTCTTGTGCGAATATTGTCGGACTCTCGCAATACCCCTGTGGCAATCTGGTGTATGTGTATCTTTTACCTTGATAAGTGAATGCAAACCAAAATCTACTCTCCTTATGTAATGGTATGGAGAAAAAAGCATTGCTTATATCTATGACAGAAAAATATCTGTGCTGAGGTAGTAAATCATTAAGTAATGTATAGGGGTCTGGGACCACCGGTGCTCTTGGGATCACAGCTGAATTAACTGCTTGTAAATCCTGAACCAACCTCCAACCCATCCGGTTTCTTTACAGGAAACAATGGAGTATTGCAGGGTGAATCTGGGCATTCAACAAGAATTCCTGCCTGTTTTAGCTGCTCGATAACTGGCTTAATTCCTTCCTCCGCTTGTTTACTTAACGGATATTGGTGCTTACGAGGTCTGAAACCTGACTTTGCAGTTATACAAACTTCACCTGCTGTTTTCATTAATCCTACATCTCCTTTCCCTTTTGACCATAACTCTACAGGCAAGGCACTTAATGCACTATCTTCCTCTTGAGTTAGGAGGATTTGTCATGCCACTTCTACTTTGTCATCCCTGAGGTGCACACTTGGTTTTACCCAAGCTACCCAATTTAATCTTTGTACCTAGATCTGTTGATCTTTTAATTGACATTCAGACATTGTGTCCCAAATCGTCACCTTTTTCGCCAAATCTACCCAATGTGTCCCCACTGCTTTAGTAACTGAAACATGCGGTCTATAACTTGAGCGATATAAAGAACTCATTTCCTTAGTCAAAGTACAGGTTACTACTGTATTACCTTGCGTATCCCAAAACATATCATTCAAAATTATCCTTGCCAACTTGTGCTTAAAGAATTCTTTTTCAAATTATTTATCCGGACCAAGGGCCTTATAGAACATTGTACAATGTAAGCGCGCCGCAACCTGCGGTGACCCGCTCCTAGATTTACTTAGAGCTAGATTGATCAACTCTGTATCAACCCTCCCCGGGCCGTCTGAAATCAAGTCTAGGCTATACCAGTAAAACAAGTCTTGTACTCCCTGTACTACTAAGCCATCCGCCAACCTTTTTGCCTCAATACCTTTAGGTGTGGGAATTGCCGCTATTCCAAACACATGCATCAAATCTCTTCCCAGCAAATTAACTGGACAAACTTTCGATATAATTACCCTACACCTAACAGTTTGGTTTGTTTGCGGATCTGTGAACAGTAGAGGATGAGACAGTGGTTCCTTATAAATTTTCCCGTTTGCCGCTTTTACAAGGACAAACATCTGTTTCGCAGTTCGGAGGCAGAACTGCTGGACCCAAAAGTGTACGCTATGCACCTAAATCACATAAAAACTCCACTTTCTGTCCCTCAACCAAAAACTCTATCATGGGTTTTTGATCTAGATGCATAGCAATACCCAAATTTGCCAGGTTTATGACTTCACAGTCACAATCCCGCCCTTCCATTAGAGTGTTCTGACATTCATCGTAGAGAGTGTCTGCCTCTTCACTATCCCCATAATGAAGATGGCGCCTTTCTTTACTATCATATAGTCATGCGGAGCTCTTGTTCGTAAGCTGAGGGGGATGTTGCCACTCTTCACAGTCGGCAGGGAAATGCCCACGTCTACCGCATTTAAAACATTCTCCACATTTTAACCTTTCCCTATAGGCTGAATGTCCACCCAGTTCATTTAATGTGTCCCATTGCGGGCCTCTACATTTTTTTATGCCACCACGGCACCCTTGCCCCCTTTGGTCCTGTACTAAGAATATCCCACCATCATCCCCTACTGCTAACACTTGTACTTTCTTTTTTTAGATTAAAATGTCGCTCAGCATGCCGTGCATATTCAAACAAAGGTTGCAGTCTACATGTTCTGTGATCTACCATGTGCTTAGTAATAAAACTACTTATCGGAGCCCTACAACCTTTAAGAAAAGCATTTTTCAATTGCTGTTCATACGGACTATCATTAGTCTGATCCTGCGGAATTGTCATTCCACAATGGTTATTGAACACTTCTGTCAGCCTTACAATATAATGATCTACAGATTCATCATCATTTTGGATGCACTGATTTATTACTGTCCAATCTGCTCTTGGACGCCACTTATCAGAAATTCTCTTTAACAGATCAGTGACTCGTGTGTCTAACACCCCAGAATTATGCTTTAATGTAGTGCCATCATCTGTCTTACATGTCCAAGTACCACAAACTAAGTGCCAATCTGGACCCAGGATTTGTCGCACTACTTGTTCTACTTCTAAACCATTAAGATGATAACTTAAACGCATACCAACTATGTCCTCAGAAAACTTTTGAAAATTAACCTTGGGATGAGGAATACCATCCGTAGCTAGTTTTATATCCTCTCTAGCCCAGGGACGATAAACTAAAATAGCTGGTTCTTGTCCAACATCTCCTGCTTGTGGGTTTGCAACTTGTATTAAGGGAAGAGCTTCTGAATGGTCAGAAAATTTAATAGCCCTGCTGGTCCTGACCTTAACTGCATAGGTTGGTTTACCTGTTGCAAAGCAACCTTAGGTACTATGGGAATTTGTGGGTAAATTGGTGGGGTCACAACATTTCCTTGAGCAGCTAATAACCCACCCTGCTGTACAGATCCCACATCTTCTGACTGATATTGAGGAGGTTCCCCCGGTATGGCAGCAGCAATTTCACCATACGGTGGGGCAGTTGCCTGCCTTTGTACTGCACAAACTGTATGCTCATCCTCCTTATCTAAAAATAAAGCTACTTTTCCACTTGGCACCAGTGATCCCTTTTGATCTATTTTCTCTCTTTCCTGACACTGTTTTTCTTTTATAGCTAGTTTATTTGCTTCTTCTAACCATTTTTGTGCTTGGGGAAATTCCAATTGTCTCTGCTTTTTAGTTCTAGTTCCTGCATCTCTTTTCAAATCTCTAACCAATTTTGCACAGGCATTCTTATTCAGTGTACCATCAAAATCATATTTCAACTTCCACTTCTTCAAAAATTTTTGTTTAAACTTTTCATATACTTAGCATCAACATTTAAACAGGCATCACTCTCACACTTGCAGCAACTTGAACCCATGTTTCCCCTAGATTTCTTATTTTAGGACTGTATATTTTAGGACTGCATCAAAATTATTTTTACAGGGCTTATTACAAAATGGGGCTATCTTAACGGGGATCCTAACAAAATAACAGGCAATCCTAACAAAATAATCTTAACAATTATTCCTACCCACCCTTAACTAAAAATAAAACCCCTGTCGACAAGGTTAAAGTAAATTAAAAGAAAAATTAATTTTTCATCCTACCTGAACCATATGAGACTCCGTTTCCCCTTTTGGTTCGGAAACCATCCCTCAGATAGGGATCAGAGAGCGTCCGGCCTCTTTTCAACGACAAATCAGTCAGAGGGCTTTCCATCGAGGGAATCTTAAGATGAGAAACCCTCACCTGCACAGGTTTTTCGGTCTCTCTGTCAGTCTGATCCGTATCCTCGTAGAGGTTTCCGGTCCGAAGGACCAAAATGTCAGAAGAAAAATTCAAGTGAGTCGCATCTGCCTCAGGTGATGAAAAATGTCTTTATTTGCAGCTAATCAGATTACAGCAGCATGTTGGCCAAGATGATCTCAATCTGATCAGCTTGTTTACTGACATCAACTTTTATACTTTCCTGTTACTAGCCAAAATAGCTTTTGTTACATTTCTGACAGTTGACAGTTGGCTATGAAAAACATCTAGGATAAACATGTTTATCACAAATTACCTCAGAAAAGAATGCTTTACCTCAAAACCACAGCTAGTGTAGAATGTTCAAAAAGGTACAGAATGCTCAGTTCAACAGTGGTAGCTGGAATTTTACAGGACACACAGCCTGCCTCAGTAAATTAATTCTTACTCGGCCGTGCGTCCTTTTACCAAGCTTTCATTTAACTGCAATTAGCTTTCTTTATTCAGAAGTATAGAAAACAGATGTTATTCAAGTTGACAAGCAAACTACATCTATCATAGATAAAGCCCATCTTTAATAAACATGGTTCAATGACCTTTTCTTACCAACACTTCAGCAAATAGCATATTCATTTTGCTAGATGGGAGAAAGAGACAAATAACAGTATGTTTTAAAACTTTTCCCTTAACACTTTTATCAAACAGCAGTTTGTTTTTCTGACTAACATATGAAGGTTCAATTACAGCAGCTTATTTATAGTAGGGATCAGCAGGGACAGATGTGAGTTAGGCCTCTGGTCTGAACACTAACTGCTGAAGGCTTTTTAATGGTATATACATTTTTAGTGCTGGCAGGGTTTCTTTGTCTCTAGGTAATGTGCTAAGTTAGCATCCTTTTATTATTTATTGCTCCTTAACTTCTTAGTATTAATTAAGTATGAAATGGTGCTTGCTTGAATTAGCATTTGTGCCATTCTGAAATTAGTCTTGAGTGAAAATTGTGGCTCTATGATCCTTGCTCAAAATACGATATTGAATTAATAAAAGAGTGGGCAGAACTGTAAAATCAATCACAACTATGCCAGTAAAATAGATGACAAAAACACATGCCCCTCCTTAGAAATATTACTGATGATACATACACCTGGTACTTACTGTGTTCCTCTTGCTTAGTAATATGCCATGTCAACAAATCAAATAGTTATACAGTGATGTTTCTCTTGTTTTCAAAAATATGACACGTTAATAACCACAGCTCTCTGTCCCTTCCTCTACTCAAAAAGTTTACAAAAGACCACCTTTCTAACATAAGGTCATGTAGCAGTAGAATGATTTAGTTACATACCACTGACTACAAAACTTCCCATCCCTTCATCATCGTTTCACAAAGTTAGTTCAACGTCATGCCAATGTGTCAAATAATAAACTATATACCATTACCTCCAAGTTAAAAATGTTACTTACAGCATCCTTTTGCTGCCTGTGTTACAAATTCCACATGATTTAGCTTCATCCTCTGTGTGACATAGGGAAATATTGCCAGCCCAGCTATCTGGAATTTTGCAAATAATTCTATGTCATTTGTGAATATTGATATTACTTATACAGAACTGTATGTTATGTACTGAACTTCAAGAATGTAACCACTGCATACCCTGCCGGAACATAGAAGATTAACTTGCAAAACTTAAGAATAGTTGAGGTTAAGTTACTTTATAGAGGGTCCATAAACAAAAGATGTTATCTCTCAGTTTCAGTTCAGTAGCAGATGCAATGTCTAGAGCTGGAGGTGTTTTGTATTTGTCTTGCAAAGAAGCAATTAGTAGGGTGAAAATGTAAAAAAGTGTTTTATTGCTTTATGGCTTCCTAGCAGCTCCACAGATATGTATTTTTCACACAGAGCTGTTAAATTCTGTTAAGTTTCTGTTTAGCCTAGGAACTGAAGGCAGGTGACAAACAGTAATGTTGTCCAAGCTGGCCCAGCAGTAATGGTTGATTATTAATTTAAGAACTCTCGCAGAGACAGACTGTGCATTTTGTATTTTGTCTTTGACCTGGAAACACATCCATTCACCATCACATCTGCACTTGCTCTGTAAGATTTACGGCATAGTATCTCTTTTACATATAGATAGGAATATTGCAAGGATTAGTTTAGATGTTTTCTGTATTTATTAGAGACTGTCCTGCAATGTTGTTTTAAAATATTTCCTGTGATTTTGAACTCTGAAGTAACTGTGTAAGATTTACTGAGTATTGTCTTGTTCTTTTATTATTTATTATTAAATGTATTTAAACCTATCTTTGTGGCTGATATTTGTCAGACATATTTAAGCTGTTAGAGTACTTGCATATGTATTTAGTGACACTGTACAGGCCACTCCTAATAGCCCGGGGCTTGGTCAAAACTACCATTTGGATTATTAGTAACATTACACAGTAGGATTGGACACCCTTTGTTAAGGCCTAGAGTAGCTGATAAGAGTGGCTGGTGTCAGTGACAACTACCTCATAGTCTGGGCAGAAGGGGGCATAGCTAGTAAACCTGTGCCAGCCTTTCTCAGGTGTGTGTATGTGTTTGAATATAAATTAAATCTCAAAGTGAGTTTGTGTGTGTGTGTGTGTGTGTGTGTGTGTGTGTGTGTGTGTGTGTGTGTGTGTGTGTGTGTCAGCTACTTGGGCAGAGACATGAACCACTGGTTGGACAGAGAGGGTGTTAGAGGTTTTGGCTTGACCACTCAGCTGAGATCTCATCCCTATAGCTGTGCCTGTGGGTAGTCCTAGTGGGGATCTGGAGACCAAGGGAGAAACCAGCCCCAGAGTGACTGTGATCTCTGGGTGCTCTTAAGGGAAATTGTACTTTAGTGTGTGTGTACTTATCATCCTCCCAGTGTGTACATCCCCTAACTGTTGCCAGTGGTAAGGATTGAGGCTCCTTGATTACTAGGCCAGTGCAGGGGCATCACATATTATTTGGTGGACAGTGGTGAGATATCCACATCACATTAATTGGTTGACAGTGGAGGGATAGCCACATCACATATTAATTGGCTTGTAGTGGTGAGGATATTGAATTCCTGTAGCCTGTGTACAGTGGTCACTGAAGGTGTTTGTACTTTCAATCAGCCATGCAGTGAACATTCAGAGTTTCACATCCACTTGTTTTATTTTATTTTTGTTAGCTTAGTTAGTCAGGGAGAGCAGGCGAGCATGTCAGCAGAGGAGTAAAGCAATCTGACAAAGAGCCAGTTGGCTGAGTTGTGCCAGGCTAAAGGACTGATGCATGCCAACCTGACTAAGGCAGAAATGATTGAAGCTTTGGGCAAAGTTGCATCACAGACCAGAAATCAGGAGGAAAACAAGACTGGCTGTGAAGATGTACAACTCTCAGAAAATGGACAGCTCAACCTTTCCACAGAGGACTTAAAAATCCATCTGGAGTTAAAGATACTTGAGCTGGAGGCCAAGCGTTTGGAAACAGAGGCAGCAGAGATACTGAGACGTCTGGAGGCTGAGGAAAATGAGAAACTGAGGTGTCTTGAGGCTGAAGAAAATGAGAAACTGCAACAGCTAGAGGCTGAAGAGAAGGAGAGGCACAGGCAACATGAAAAGGAGATGCTGACTCTTCGTCAGAGTGATGGAGGTAATGCGGAATACAGTAACCCAACCCCAGAAGCAACAACGGTCAGTAAATTTCTTTTACAATTTACAGAGGGGATAATTTTGATAGTTTCATTCATATTCATGGGTGGCGCAGTGGTGCAGCGGTTAATGCTGTCACCTCACAGCAAGAGGTTCTCCGGTTCAATTCTTGGCTGGGATGCCTTCTGTGTGGAGTTTGCATGTTCTCCCTGCTTTCGTGTGGGTTTCCTCCGGGTACTCCGGTTTCCTCCCACATTCTAAAGACATGCTTCTGGAGCATTTCTCCCCGGGCCTCCGCTGAAAACAGGATCTATGGAACCTAGTCGGACTTTCCCGGTCAACAAATGTTAAATAAAATTAAAAAAAATGTTTAAGAGGGTATATAAACAGTATAATGCTGACCAAGGGCCCTGGGTAGGGTTCCTGACCCCCTTACACCATGGTAAAACTTTAACTGCTATTTCTAAACTGTCTTATACTGATTGCTTAAATTATAATTTTGTAAAGAACTGTCTTTTAGAATGTTTTAAGTTAACACCTGAAGCTTACACAAAAAAGTTTTGTGAGCGTAGACACAAGGCAGATGAAAGTGTGTGTGAGTATGTTGCTGATCAAAGCACTTATTTTTACAAGTGGGTGAGTGGATGTCAGGTCACCACTTTTGAAGGGTTGGCAGACCTTTTAGTGAGGGAACAAGCCCTTAGCACTTCGGCTGAGAACATGAGAATCTGGTTATCTGATAGACAATGCACTACTGCAGATGATTCGGGGAAGTAGGGAGACCTATACCTAGCAAGCGGGGCATCACTGCATAGGAAAGGGATACCCAGTGCTGCTTATGGGTCTAAGCGAACCAATGGTGGGCAGCCCAGACTGCCCCAACAGAGTCTGCCAGTAGCAGCAGAAGCCAGTAGTCCAAGTACACATCCAGGACCAAGGGTTAAATGTTTTAAATGCAACCAGTGGGGCCATGTAGCATATAGATGTCCATGGAGACAGGGAACAAAAGGTGGGAGAGCCAGTAAGTGGGAATGACAAAATGCCAGCAATAAGTTGTCTTGAGAAAACCAGTGTACCAAACTATCAGGAGAGGTTATATCCTATCTTAGTGGATGGGAAAGAGGCCACTGCTAAGAGAGACACGGCCTCTGACCTAACCATTGTGAAGCCTGCAATGGTTACAGAGGAGCATTACTTGCATGGACAGTCTACTCCAGTCAGAGCTTTAGGAGGAACTCCATCCAAATATCTTTGACTAGGGTTCACCTTGACTGGGAAGGTAGAAAAGGAAGCAAGCAAGTAGATGTGTTTGAGGATATCCTTGCAGATGACCTGATAGGGAATAATTTTAATAATGAGTATCCTGTGTTCATGCAGTTACATGCAGTCAGGCTTAGAGACAAGCATGTGGGTCTGGTAGCCTGGGGGAGACCCACACAGACTGCATACCTGCAGCCAAGACTGGTGAGATGGTTACTTCAGGGAGGGATCTACCCTGTAGCAGTGAGACTGAAGGTAAACTACAGCTGCTTGTAGGTACTGATGTTCCCTTGGACAAAGTGATTGCAAGGGCAGAGGTGAGTAGTAATAGTACCCAGGCAGACAGTGAGGCACCGCTGTCAGAGAATACCAGACTTCTTGTGGAACGGAAGCTGGGAAGGGTTACAAAGAAAGAGTTGAGACAGGCTCAGCTCTCAGACCCTCCATTACAAGCCCGAGGGAGGTAGCTAGTAAGGCACCTGATTCTCAAGAGAAGGGGGAATCTGTATACTGGGACAAAGGATTACTGTATTATTATGAATTACCACATAGGTGGCAGTACACTAAACACCGAAAGTGTGATGAGAGACTTAGGAACACAGGTGGACAGTGATCTCACCATCGATAACCACATCACCACAACAGTCAGGAAATCCTTCTATGTGGCACACCTCATCACTAAGGGCTTTTCATTCAGAAACAAGGAGGTCATTGTCCCACTGTACTCATTCCTCATTAGACCCATTATAGAGTGCAACGCCCCATTTGGTATGTACCTCACAAGACATCTGCAACAGCTGGAAAGGCCGCAAAAATACCTCATTAAAAGAATCACAGGCCTAAAGCAGATGCCCTATGCTGACCATCTAAAAAAACTCCAGCTATACTCTGTGGCATATCGTCTACTCAGAGGCGATCTCTGCTTAACATACAAGGCCATGTCAAACCCTGAGCTGTTGGACATGCTCCACTTAAAGAAATCCCAATCCCTCAGAGCCACATGCTCCAGGGATCTAAACCTTGTCATCATAATAAGCAAAACAAGCTGGAGGGATAGGTTCCTGACCCAGAGATTCCCCATACTCTGGAATAGACTGCCCATACATATCAAGCAGAGCGCCTCCTTGGCCCTCTTCAAAAGGAACCTTGATGATTGGATGGGAGATAGGAAATTCACCCTGGGGATCACGTCAGTCACCCTGCTAGACAGGGGTCTATGGAAGTAAATATTGTGGCAGGAAATATCCAGGGAATTGTTATGGCTAGTCTTGTACAGGCCCTAGGGTCGATAGCCTAGTACCAACCTATGTATAGAGAGTGGACCCCTGAGGGAGGGCTAGAGGGTGAGAGAATACAGCAGTTGGTAGTGCCCAGAGCCTACCATCTGGCACTTCTAGCCATAGCCCATGATATTCCCTGTGTAGGTTATAAAAATGTACAAAAAGACATATTATACAGAACTTTTATTGGCCTGGGATTTCCAGAGATGTAACAGGGTACAACAGGACCTGTGAGTAGTGCCAAAAGGTAGTCAAGGCAGGAAACAAGGTGAAAGCTCCTTTGATGCCTTTGCATGTGATCATGAAGCCATTTCAGAGGGTAGCTATTGATACTGTGGGGCCTCAGAGTACCCCAAGTTCCACAGGGAAAAAGTATATCCTAGTGATAGTATGTTATGCTACCAGATACCCTGAAGTGGTGGTCTGTCCTCCACTAAGGAAGAAAAGGAGGCAAATGCTTCATTAGAAGATTTTCAGCAGGGTAGGTTCCCAAAATAAATACTGACTGACAGAGATGCCAATTTCATGTCAGACCTGCTGGCTTGTCTGTGGAAGCACTGTGGGGTGAAGCACCTAAAGACCACCCCCTACCATCCCCAGACTAATGGTGTTGTTGAGAGGTTAAACACTGCATTCAAGACAATGCTACGGGCATTTGCAGACCAGTTCAAGACGAAGTGGGACAAATATTTTCCCCATCTGTTGTTTGCTTAGAGAGAGGTTCCCTAGGAATCCACAAGTTTTTCACCCTTTGAGTTGTTGTATGGGCATAGGGTGAGGGGACCTCTAGATCTGATTCAGGATTAGGGTGGCGCAGTTGTGCAGTGGTTAACGCTGTCACCTCACAGCAAGAGGTTCTCTGGTTCGATTCTTGGCTGGGGTGCCTTCTGTGCAGAGTTTGCATGTTCTCCCTGCGTTCCCGTGGGTTTCCTCCGGGTATTCTGGTTTCCTCCCACATTCCAAAGACATGCTTCTGGAGCATTTCTCCCTGGGCCTCTGCTGAAAACAGGATCTGTGGAACCTAGTCGGACTTTCCCGGTCAACAAATGTTAAATAAAAATAAAAAAAATGAGTGGGAAGGTGAGTGTGAATCTCACAAGGAGTCTGTTGTGACATAGGTCCTAAACCTCAGGACAAGGCTCAGGGAACTCATGAGCTTAGTCTAGGAGAACCTGGCAAAAGCCCAACAGTAGAAAAAGGTCTGGTATGACAGGAATGCTCAAGCTAGAGAGTATGCTGTAGGGTAGCAGGTAATGGTTTCTCATTCCTGTCAGACACAACAAGCTGCAGGCAGCTTGGGAGGGACCCTTTAAGGTGTTAAGGAAGGTCAGTGATGTTAATTGCATGGTAGAACTGCTAGGCGGGAGGCAGGGGCACAGACTTTACCATGTTAACATGATGAAACCTTACCAATATAGGGAATCCCTTGTACTGAGTATTTGCAGTGGATGGCAGGAGGAGTCTGAGGGGGATCTGGTGACTGATCTCCTCAGTGAAGCTTGGACTGACACCTCAGTGGAAGGGGTAGCAGTATCCCAACAGCTACCCCCTACCCAGGTTTGAGAAATCCAAGCAGTGTTACATGAGTTTGGGGGCATGTTCACTGGGAAACCAGGGTGCAGTCACCTGGTGCAGCACCATGTGGATACAGGACCCCAAAGGCCTATTACACAGGCCCCTTATAGGGTGCCTGACAGAGTCAAACAGACTCTGAGGGAGGAAATACAGGAAATAGTGGAACTAGAAGTAACTCAGGAGTCCAGCAGTTCCTGGGCCTCCCCAGTGGTGCTGGTACCAAAGAAGGATGGCAGCACCAGGTTCTGTGTGAACTACAGGAATTAGTCACACAGAGTCAGATGCTTACCCCATGCCTAGGACAGATGAGGCCTTAGAGCAGCTGGGTGGGGCTAAGTATCTTTACAACCATTGATCTTACCAAGGGTTACTGGCAGGTGCCCTTGACTCCCAGAGCTAGAGACAGGTCAGCCTTTGTGACTCCTTTTGGCTTGTATGAGTTCACAAAGATGCACTTTGGGATGAAAAATGCTTCAGCAACTTTCTAGAGTCTGGTAGATCATATCTTAGCAGGAGCAGGAGATTCTGCCCTTGCTTGCCTAGATGATATTGCCATGTATAGCCATTCCTGGCAAGAGCACCTTCAGCATGTCAGGGAGGTGCTCGGCAGACTACAGAGGGCAGGGTTGACCATTAAGCCCGGCAAATGTCAGGTGGGTATGGCAAAGGTCTCCTACCTGGGACATAGAGTGGGGAGTGGTTAGATCAGTCCAGAACTTTACAAAGTGGAAGCCATTCAGTCATGGCCGGCCCCTGTTAGCAAAAACAGGTGAGGGCATCCTTGGGGACAGCAGGGTATTACAGAAGGTTTGTCCCCAATTATAGTACTATAGCTGCTCCGCTCACAGGCCTGACAAGGAAAAACAAGCCAGAGAAGGTAGTGTGAACCCCAGCATGTGAGCAGGCATTCCAGAAGCTTAAAGGAGTTTTGGGAGGACCTCCTGTGTTAGCCAGTCCAGATTACAGCAAATAATTTTTTGTGCATGTGGATGCTTCAAACCATAGGTTGGGGCCTGTATTCAGTCAGGTCTCCACAGAGGAAGAAGAGCACCCAGTGGTATATCTCAGTCATAGGCTCCAACCCAGGGAGAAATGCTATGCAGCTGTAGAAAAGGAATGTCTAGCTATAGTGTGGGCACTGCAGAAACTTCAGCCTTATCTGTATGGAAGGAAATTCACTGTAGTTACAGTCCAAAATCCCTTAACATGGCTACATCTAGCCAGCCAGAAAAATGCCAAGTTACTAAGGTGGAACCTAGGGCTGCAATCATATGATATGACAGTGCAGCACTTCAGGGGGCTAGCAATGCCAATGCAGATGAGCTCCTCTCAAGACAGGGAATGGGGTAAGGTGTTCCCAGATAGGCTCAGCCCTCTCAAGCAATGTTTCTCAAGGGTCACTTGAAAAACTAGCTTGAATTTTTGGTGAGGGAAGAAATGTGACATAGGGAAATGCTGCCAGCCCAGCTATCTGGAATTTTGTAAATAATTCTATATCATTTGTGAATATTGATATGACTTACACAGAACTGTATGTTATGTAGTGAGCTTCAAGAATGTAACCACTGCATACTCTGCTGGAACATAGAAGATTAACTTGCAAAACATAAGAATAGTTAAGGTTAAGTTACTTTATAGCTGGGCTATAAACAAAAGATGTTATCTCTCAGTTTCAGTTCAGTAGTAGACACAATGTCTAGAGCCGGACATTTTTTGTATTGTCTTGGACAGAAGTAATTACTTGGTTGAAAATGTAAAAAGTGCCTTATTGCTTTATGACTTCTTAGCAGTTCCACAGTTCTGACAGATATGTATTTCTTACACAGAGATGTTAAATTCTGTTAAGTTTCTCTTTAGCCTGGGTACTGAAGGCAGGTGACAAAGAGTGATGTCATCCAAACTGGCCCATTAGTAATGTTTGATATTAATTTGGAAACTCTCTCAGAGAGAGAGAGACTGTGCAGTTTGTATTTTTTCTTTGACCTGGAAACATCCACTGATCATCACCATCTGCACTTGCTCTGTAAGTAAGATTTTAGGTCATAGTATCTCTTTTAGATATAGATAGGAATATAGTAAGGAATAGTTTAGATATTTTCTGTATGTATTTGAGACTGTCCTGCAATGTTGTTTTAAAACATTTCCTGTGATTTTAAATTCTGAAGTAACTGTGTTGGATTTACAGAGTATTGTCTTGTTCTTTTATTATTTATTATTAAATATATTTAAACCTATCTTTGTAGCTGATATTTATGAGACATTTAAGCTCTTAAGAGTACTTGCATATGCATTTGGTGACACTGTACAGGCCATGCTTAATTAGCCTGGCGCTTGGTCAAAACTATCATTTAGATTATTAGTAACATTACAGAGTAGGATTGGATGCCCTTTGTTAAGGGCATAGAGTAGCTGATGAGTGGTTGGTGGCAGTGATAACTACCTTATAGTCTGGGCAGAAGGGGGCATAGCTAGTCAACCTGTGCCAGCCTTTCCCAGGTGTGTGTATGTGTTTGTATATAAATCAGATATCAAAGTGTGTGTGTCAGCTACTTGGGCAGGGACATGAACCACTGGTTGGACAGAGAGGATGCTGGAGGTTTTGGCTTGACCACTCAGCTGAGATCTCAACCCTATAGCTGTGCCAGTGGGAGTCTTATTGGGGATCTGGAGAAAGAGGGAGAAACCAGCCCCAGACTGACTGTGATCTCTGTGTGCTCTTAAGGGAAATTGTATTTTACTGTGTGTCTACTTGTCATCCTCCAAGTATGTACATCCCCTAGCTGTTGCCAGTGGTGAGGATTGAGGCTCCTTGATTCCTAGGCCAGTGCAGGGGAGTTACACTCTACATCACCAGATTGCTTTTACCTACCTCTTTATTTATCGTCTTTCTCCCTCTTAGAGATAACACTGTTAAATAGCATAACTCTGCTCAGTCTGTAAACACCACTGCTCTATTTTCCTGTCTTAATACTTTCCCTTTCAATCTCTCCCACTTTTACCTCGCATATCCCACCTTCCTTTTAAAGTTTTTTTGTCTGAAGCCCATCTCCTCACTATAAATTCCTGTCAGTCATGCTAACTTGACTGTAAACCTTTAGAACTCACCTACCATTTATCACCTCTGCAGTTTGTTAATTTCCCTAACCTTTTCCCTGTTACTTAATGTTTTTTTTTCTCCTAAAACTTTTTTAATGTAAAAAAAAAATGTAAATGTTGTCAATATTTGTTTTATGCAATTTAAATGTATGTTTCAGTGCACTTGATTCACATAATATCTTCCTCTAAGAAGAACATAACTAGCACCATATAATGCTTCAGTTAATTTATTCTTAATCTAATTATTTGTTTAATCCACTTTAGGGATGTGGTGAAGTTAAAGCCTATGCCTGCACTCAGCGGGTATAAGGCAGAGAACTGAGAACCCTAGGAAGTTTGAAATTGATATGACTCTAGTCATAGGTTCCAGCTTGCAAAGAATGCCCAGCAGAAGGGACATTTTTATTTTGTTTTGCAAAACCTTATTTATTTTATGCCTATACTCATACTCAGTAACAAAAGAAAATGGAACTCCTTACCTCTAACCACCAGAACTATTTTTAATCTACCCACCTTTAAATGCTCCCTAAAAGGATACTTTACAAAATCTTGGACCTGCTCCTGTGCCAATCCTGGCTGAACTTACTATACTTCTCTCACCCCCTTCAACCTAAATCATACTTCACAACCCTTTCCAGTCTCCTACTCCAGTCCTTTATTTTGTTTTTCCCACTAACTTACCTTATCCACTTCATCTCTGCAGACATCTCCTCTTTCCTCCCTACTCATGAACGCTACACTCCTCTTATAATCTCCTTTTCCCTCTATCCTTCTTCCTTCTATAACCACAATACAAACATTTCTCTCATACCAAGACATCTCTCAATTTCCCCTGTCTCTTACCATATAATGTCTTATATCTCTTTAAAATATCTTATTAAAATCATCTCAGGTCTCATTTATCACATATTATGCTATGTAACAAATAATATGAATACTGAGATTTCCTCGCATATTTTCTCCAACTCATGTTGTTGTTTTTTATTGCACTTTACTATGAACCATATGTTCAATGTTTTATTCTCACTACATTTTTTTCACTCTTATGATTTGTGATTTTAAAATATCTGCACTTGATGTTTTGTAGTGCAAGATTATATTTTGTGATTTAAAATGTCTGTACTTGATTTTTGAAAGATTGTGATTGCGAAGCTTTTCTTCCAGGGTCTCCACTGAAAATAGGCACTTTCTGACCCAGTTGGACTTTCCCATTAAGCAAATGTCAAATAAAGTCTAAATCAAATAAATACTGTGCTGTTTTAGCAGCAAAAGCAGTATAGCTGCAACAGTATTATTTTTTCTCTTCCTCTCAGACTCAATCTGCTCTCTACCCCAACCAGCAATGGAAATTTCATATAGACTGATTGGGAGATATGTAATGTGAGTTTCTGAAGAGATTTGAGTGTGATGAAAATCAGAGCAGTCATAACTAATATTCTGTCAATGTGAATTTTTTTTAATAGAACAACAACAGTAATAGTTAATTGTTGGCAGTTTCATAAGGGCATCAGCAGTTGACGAAAATGTGGAGATCACACAGTGACATGATTTCAATGATTAATTTTTCATTCTTAGCTTTTGGCCTATCCTAGTTTGAGTACTGTTAACTGCCTGGCTTGACTGTGTTCTAGTAATTCAGCAAAGTGGTCAGTTCCTGTTTCTTGGTTCTTAAGCCTTCAAACTTCTGAAATTATAGATTACATATAACAGAAAGGTTTTAAGTCTAAAGTAAGTGTAAAATTGAAAGGAACACTAGTGTTTCCTGCACTGAAGGACCACCCCTTATCCTGCAATCCTGCAGTTAGGCTTAAAGATTTTATCTCATACCAATTACTGCTTCATCACATATCACAGTACACTGATTTTCCTAAAGTGTCTCTGTTAGTGTGTGTTAAACAGTGAATAAAAGTTTAAAATCAATTCTGCTATAAATACGCTGAAAGATAAAGCATAGAATAAAAAGTTTGCTTGAATGTAGGCATAGAGTTTAGCAATGTAAATTGGCATCCATACTATGTGACATAATCCTGGCTAAAATAAGTAAAAACAGATGAATGGACATGATTTTTATAAAATCCGCAGTATGTGCTTTCTTCATGGGTTCATAGGTTCATACTAGGATATCTGCCCTAGGGCGTTTATAAGCCTAGCCAGAGTGTGTTTGGCTTTCGCCACCCATTTTAAATTAATTTTGCTGTGCCCTTTTTCGAGGTTAGTATACTGTGCCTCTGTCTAACAGTGACACAGAAGTAATACCCGGGGTAAACCTACGATCTCCCATCCACTCATCAAGATTCCTCTTGAAGAGAGTCAATGAGGGACTCTGCCTAACCTGGACTGGGATTTTATTCCAGAGTGAAGGGAGCCTCTGGGTTATGAATCTGTCCCTCCAGCATGTCCTATTTATTTCAGTGCTGAGGTTCAAGTCTCTCGAGCGTAGCTTCGATGGGATTTGGATTTTCTGAGGTGCAGCATGTCCATTAATTCGGGTTGGACATGGCTTTATCGTCAGGCACAGATCACCTCTGAGCAGGCGGTATGCCACTGAGTAGAGCTGGAGTTTCTTTAACCGGGCAGCATATGGCATCTGTTTGAGCCCTTTGATCCTCTTGGTGAGGTACTTTTGGGGTCTATCCAGTTGCTGCAGGTGTCTGGTAAGGTACAGCATTGTACTCAATTATGGGCCTGATGAGGGATGAGTAAAGAGGCACGATGACCTCCCCTGATCTAGATGTGAATCCCTTCATGATTAGGTGGGCTATATAAAATGTTTTTCTAACCACTTTGACCACGTGGTTGTCATATGAGAGATTGCTATCAACTTGGGTCCCCAGGTCCCTAATTACTTCTTCCGTACTTAATGGATTACCACCTATGTGGTAATTTGTGGGCACTTTGTTTTTGCCAAAGGGGATGACTATACACTTTTTGGCATTTAGCTTGAAGCCATGGCTCTGGCACCAGTTGTCTGTTTCTATGAGGCCCTTTTGGAGTTGCTTGTGTCGGCTGGAGAGTCGATTATGGTGCCCAGTTTGCAGCCATCTGCGAACTTGGTCAGCCACAGACCTTCCGTGTTGGCCTGTACCTCCGAGAAATATATACCGAACAAGAGAGGTCCCAGGACTGAGACTTGTGGGATGCCACTTGTAACTGGTTTGAAGTCTGACATGGCTCCAGCAATTCTAACCATGTGGGTTCTGTCTTTGAGCCAGTTTGCAACCCATCTAGTGACATAGGGGTTTTTATTTAAGCTGGTGAGCTTATCTATAATGCCCGAGTGGGGTATTGTATCGAAGGCTTTTGCCAGGTCCAGGTAGGCTGTGTGGACCACCTTCCCCTCATCAATGGCCTTGGTGACTGTTTCAAAGAAATCGACCAGGTTTAAGAGGCAGGATCTGCCCTTAACAAAGCCGAACTGGGTAGGATCCAGTGTCTGTAGGTCCCCAATATCTTTATTTATGAGGTCCATGATGATCCTTTCCATAGCTTTGCAGACCAAGCTAGTCAGGCTTATGGGCGATAGTTTCCAGGATCCGTTGAGGCACCACCTTTGTGGAGAGGGACCACTGTTGCTGCGCCACTCTTCGGGTACATATCCTGTAGTAAGGCTGAGATTGAACAGTAGTTTTATGTTTGGGTTTAGCTCTTCTTGGAATTAATGTAGGATGCAGCCGGGACACTGTCTGGTCCCATTGATGCTGTGTTTTGCTTTGGAGAGGCGGCCCTTACCTGAGGATCTGAGATGACAGGGGGCAGCACTTTGCTGGGATAGATATTTGCCCTTTTGGTGGGGGGGGAGAAGTTTGCGCTGAACCTGTCAGCTAGGATGTTGGCAATGTCTGTGGGTTCGGTTTATTTTTTGTCATTTTGGACTAATTCTGAGCATATCTGGGAATTCCCACCCAGGTTCCTAACATAACTAAAGAAAGCCTTGTGATTATCCTTAGTGTCCTGTGCAATTTTTCTCTCGAAGCTGGCCTTAGGTGATTTTATGAGTGCCCGTAGTTTTTTGCTAATACTGATCAGAGATGCCTTCCCTTTTTGGGATTTTGCTCTATCATGTAGTAACTTCCTACTTCTATTGTATAGTTTGTTAATGGCTGGGGTCCACCAGACAGGACGTCTGCCTTTGGAGGATTGGGTCTTGGTTTTATTTGGGATTGCATGATCCATGCATTCCTGAAGGTGTTCATAGAATGTGTTTATAAAGGATTCTGCGGTCTGGGCCGTATTTTCCACAGGCCCAGGGGCTTTGAAGGATTCCACCTCGGTTTTGAGGAGTGTGAAATTTGCTTTAGAAGTTTTTCACTGTGGTTTTCTGGGCAGGGGGTGGGGTCGGGATGTGAATATCCAGTGAGATTAGTTTATGGTCTGATCTTACCAGTGAGGGATACACTTCTGGTCTGGAGCATAGAGTCCCCATGTTGGTGATGATCAGGTCCAGTATGTTTTCCCCTCTTGTGGGAGTGGTAACACGTTGTTCCATAGCATTTGAGTTTATAAATTCTAGGAACCTTTGGGCTAGGGTGTTGGAGCTAGAGTAATGCTCCCAGTCTATGTTTGGGTAGTTGAAGTCCCAATATAATGGTGTTTGGAGAGACCTTCATATTTTCCAGTGTTCTCAGGAAGGCTGAGTGGGGTTCCTGGGTTTGGGAGGGTGGTCTGTAGCAGGCTATAAACTGGAAGGCAGTTTTACCCACTGTTAGTTGCACATGGATAGTCTCTGATGCTTCGTGCTGTGCCACCAACCTGGAGGTGTGGGTATCTTTGACGAATATTAATACTCCCCCTCCTTTTGTGGTTCAGCCAAGTTTTGGGGCCGAAAAGCATGGTATGAGGTATAACCTGGTAGTGCTGGGGTGCTATCGGGAGCCTTGAACCAGGTTCCTGTTACTGCACAGATATCGAAGTTCTAAGGAGAGCTTCGAGTGCATGCATCTTGAGGTTTAGACTTCTGGCATTCAGTAGCATTACTCTTAGTTTCTTATCCCTTGTGATACCTATGGAGGTGGGTTTGTCTTTTGAGCCTTGCCTAAAACAGGCACTACGGGGGTAGCAAGAGCCTTTGCCAATATCCGAAAGCCCAGGGGTGACAGGTGCAAGCCGTCCCTAGCGAAGCATCGTGGCTTGTCGAGCATGTCATCCCAGGCTGACAGGCATTGGATCCCCTTTGAATGACACCAATACTTAAGCCAATTGTTGAAATTGATCATCTTGTCTTCATATTGTGGCATCATTCTTGGTGAGGGTAAGATGCTACTCAAGGTCAGTTTCATACCGGCCTGGGCTACATGCTCAAAGAGCTCCTCTATGTCTCTTTTCATGTAGTCCAGGGAAGTACGTCTCAGGTCATTCACACCAGCATGGACAATGACAGAGTCATATTTGTACTTGCCTTGGAGTGACCTGAGTGCTTGTGTTATGTGGTGGATCCTAGCTCCCAACAGGCAGCTCACCGTGACCTTCTCCTTGTTCAGCCTGGTGAGCGGGACGTCAGTGTGCCTGACGATAGAGTCACCTATTACAAGTGTATCAGGTGTGTTGTTTAGCCTTAAGGGCTGTGACTGTTCGGCACACTGGCTTTGTGAGCTATGTGTTGCACATGTTTAGTTTTGGGGTAGCGGTTGCTTGGGTGTCTGCTTTGGAGGTCTCTGCTGCTTAGGCAGATTTTTATTTAGAGCCTCCAAGTATGTTTTTGTGTTTATGTGTTTGGTTTGCTGTTGTGGTAGGTCTATGTGAGACTGGAATTGTAGTGAGTGTGGTTTCCTTCTCCTTCTGACTGGTTACGCCAGTACTGAGTTGAGAGAGCTTAGCCTCCAGTTTGGCTATATGGTTGCATCTCTCACATGTGTTGCAATTTGTTGGGAGGAGGAGAGGGTTGTCTGTGTACATGAGGCAGTTGTAACATTGCCTCAAGATTCCCAGATTCACCAGCTGGACCGGAGAGGAGATTGACAACTGACCTTTGGGCATGCTATAATAGTATTGGGAATTCCTTTATAATTGAAAAAAAGGGCCAATGGGGAACAAGGTACTCAAGGGGAGTTTGTGAGGGTGTAATGCTTTTAAATTTTTAGTGCTGACTTATATAATTGCTTTAGTGAGCAATTGCCAGGTAACTTAAATGCAATGTGTTACAGGTAACTTAAATGCAAAAACGACAAACAGTAACTTTTTTTCAAGTGAAACAAAGAAATAAGTACAGTAAGCAATGCAGATATCACTAGGGATCCACAGAAGTGCTGAAAAGCCACGTTTTAGGTGGAATTAGCGTTTCAGGGAAATAACAAGCATACAAACAAAGCTAGATTCAGCAGGTCTTGATCTAGTCTATGCTACAGCAAACAAAGTGTACCAATTACAGTAAAAAACAGTTCAAATATGCAGGCACTATAAGCCTTTAACCAGAAATTCCCAGCTCAGAAGGGCAGAGTCCAGCCTCTCCTCCCACAAGAGTGCAGACCACGAACCTTCTTAATGTAAAATAACTGGCCTGAAGCCCAAGTACTTAAACCAGAACGAATACACTTTTAGAATAACAGACACTGAGCCCTCAATCAGCAGTTCCCAACTTAGAAGGATGTAAGCTACCTGTCCTGCCACCACAGTGCAGGCCACAAACCTTCCTAATGTAAAACAACTGGTCTGAAGCCCAAGTGCTTAATCCAAAAGACTTAGAATGATAGCTACACTTTAATCAAGTTACTACCAAGCAGTAATAAATACAATTGAATAATTTAAAGAATGCCTGGATCAGTGCTCAAGTTATACATACAAAGCTAGATTCAGCAGGCCTGGATCTAGTCTATGCTACAGCAAACAAGGTGTACCAATTTCAGTAAGAAGCAGTTCAAATATGCAGGCACTATAAGCCTTTAACCAGAAATTCCCAGCTCAGAAGGGCAGAGTCCAGCCTCTCCTCCCACAAGAGTGCAGACCACGAACCCTCTTAATGTAAAATAACTGGCCTGAAGCCCAAGTGCTTAAACTAAAAGGCTTAGAATGAGTTACACCAAGCAGTAATAAATACAATTGAGTATTTTAAGATGACGCAAAAGCAAAATAAAGTAGGAAGAAACACAAATACAGTAAAAGCAGATACATTTTTTTTTTTTTTTTTTTTTTTTTTGAGTGAGCAAATGAGATGGACCCAGGAGGAGTATCCAAGTGCAAATTTACAAGAGGGGCGGGCAGTTTCAAAGCCACCAAGATTAACACCAAGACAAAAATAGGGAGGGTGGGTGGAGGCTTACTGAAAAAAACAGAGTCACAACTTCCAGCTAGATATTGCTCAATGCAACACAAACAAATTAATTTAAATTGTGTATTATTTGATAAAAGTGCAGATAAAAATTTACTTAACTGCACTTATGCGTTCAGTTGATTGCATGCAGGTCTTAGCTGGCCAAAGCTCACAGTTTAAACAGAAAATAATTCACTGTACCACTTGTATAAGACAGAAACTGAATAACAATGAAGTAAACTACCCCCACTTATCACTGGCTATGCAGGTTTTTTAACAAGCCTTAACTGAAAATACCACTTGTATAAGACAGAAACTGAATAACAATGAAGCAAACTACCCCTACTTATCACTGGCTATGCAGGTTTTTTAACAAGCCTTAAGTGAAAAAACAGAGTCACAACTTCCAGCTAGATATTGCTCAATGCAACACAAACAAATTAATTTAAATCATGTATTATTTGATAAAAGTGCAGATAAAAATTTACTTAACTCTGTTTCCTTAAAAACGTTTGTCACAATATTAGAAAAAGCTTGACATACTTTCTCACAGATGAATGGAGATAATCAGCAGAAAAAAACATTTGTACGTGCTTTCTCATAAGACATTTCCTGAAAAAACAAGTCTGAAAAGTAAATTATTACATGCTCTTTTACAAGCAGAAGCAGATGTTTCGTACAAAGTCCAAAAAGCGATACCAAGAAGAAAGCTGGATCTAAAGTGCATGACTAAAAGAGTATATAAGAACTATAAGAAATAAAGCTGTGTTAGAGGTATGTAGGAACTTAGGTTCTGAGGTAACTGGAGAATGGAAAGTTATCATCTATACTGATTGTGAAGCAGACTTTCTACATTAAGGTTGTAACTGTAACAACAGTATGTGTTGGCTGTTATAAGAATAAGTTATTTAATAGTTGCTGCTCTGAAAGTAAAACAGTAGCGTGCTGCAAAGTATATTTCCTCATCAGTGCAGCTTGCAAAGCTCTGCATCTTACTTCAACAGTAAACAGCCAACAAGACTGTGTCTTATGAAGACTTTGGTTTCAGCAGCAAGCACAGCATGCAGCACAGTCATAAATTAAATTTTCAGTCTCCTTATGAATGTGTGCATCTGCATCGTCTGACACATTCAAACATGCACATTCTCATTTTTCCTTATTTTATCCTTCCACTTTCAATAGTGTCAAATCATCAATATAACAGAGCTACTGTTGCAAAACTGTATTTACAGAGACTACTACTGTTTGTAATCATGTTTTATTCACTAACTTTTCTGTGCAACATGGCAGAAACCATTACTGTAAGATTTATAATCGGTTTTATTTGTTACAGCCACACTACCCTAAGTGACACCCACAATCCTTTTTCATTATACCTGTATTTTTTTTTTTTCAGGTAATGGTTTTGGTTTAGCTTTGCAAATCCTTTGCAGAATTAGTCTAACTTAAATTAGCTCAGCCCTTTGTTAATCTGCTTTTGTTTTCTGTCTTATTTTATACTTTTTTTTCATGAATATTAGGAATAAGGATAATTGTAATGAATGTTGGATCCTGGCTGCATCTAACCTAGCAAAATTTAGCAAAAATGAATAAAGTCCTCTTTCCTAAGGAAAAAACAATACATTTAAGGACTTAAGCAAATCTTTATTCAACAATAGACAAGCATTTTTGTCTAATTCCAGCAGCTTAAATAGTATAATTCCTGGGAGAAGTACCAGGTCTGCCTAGGTAGAGACGTTTAGTTGGTGAAAACATTATGTCACCATTTGAATAGCCAATGGAAACGGGCTGCACCTGGTGTCTTCATGTTACAAAGTCTTACATCATTTTACACTTTAACATTTTTAGGGATCTGTCATCAACAGTATATAACAGAAGTGATAAACCAGCACTGTCTTATTTCCACCAAAATAAACATTCAGAAATGCTTTTGCCCATAGACTTCCTTAACTTCCTCTGACTCCAAGCCCTGTCACTATGCTCAGTATCCTACAGACTGCTAAGACGTGACCTGTGTCTGGCATACAAGGCATCCTCTGACACATTACTGATGGATTTACTGTACATCAGCAAGTCAAATGGCATCAGAAATACTTGGTCTAGGGATCTAAGCCCCTTCTGCCACATCAACAAAATAGTTTGGAGGGACAAGTATATCTCACAGAGGATACCATTTCTCTGGAACAGACACCCCATCCACATAAAAAACAGTCCCTGTCCATATTCAAGCACAACTTAAATATATGGATAGGAAACATAAAATTAACCTTAGGACAGAACCTTGTACTACTAATGGACAAATGCAGCTCCAAAATGCTTTATACCATGCATGGTCTCCTCAAATTATCTATGGTATGTACAGAGAGAGTGGGACTTGGATGCAGCTCCTAAAGGAAAATAATAACAACCATACAGAATATTATATTCGTAAAGTAGCAGAAAGTATTCTAAGAACTAAACCACTACAAAAATGGAGAAAGGAGACTTTGCCGATAGAAATGACTACAAATAGGGGATACAGAAAATAGGCAATTTACTTGAGAAGCCTGGCAAAGGAACCAAGATATTGGGAACAAATAACTCATGCAGGAAAGGTAATACAGTGGGATAAGGCCAAAAAGACATTTGGATTGCAGGCTACAGCATGTTTTCCCTGCCAGGGTTTGATCTCAGAGTACAGGTAAAGAGAAAGGGATAATATAATTTTATGTGAAAGACCTGCTCTGGTAGAGTTTTTAGTTGAATTGAGAGCAAAAGCAGTTGTTAAAAAGGGGTATTTAGTAGAGCATACAAAATATTGCACGGTAACTGTAATAACCAATCAGAGAAGGTTAGAAAAGATTGGGAAGACAGAATGGAAAAGCAGTTTACAAGAGTACAATGTGAATATAATACACATATACCAAGTATGCAACCTAGTCCAGAAGGTTTAGGATCTTTGCTTGGAAGTGTTTACATAGGCATTTTAATACCCCAAGCAGACTTCAAAGAATTTTTCCTCCACTAGAGAGCAAATGTTGGAGGTGTGATGGAGAAGAAAGAGGTGACTTGGAGCATATGTTTTGGCATGAGTTGGCAGCTTTAAAAAATCTCTACAGAGTACTCTTATCAAAAATATTGAGTGAGCAAATAGCTGTAATTAAGGAAATGATTATTTTGAGTCGGGATAAAGGATCTGAATTTCCAAGACATAGTAAGGCCTTATTAAGTTTAATTCATGTGGTTACCAAAAAAACAATTATTAGAAAATGGAAATCAAAGTCTACACCAACTATATCTGAGGTACTTAACATTATAAAAGAGATAAAAGAACTGGAAAATGTATCTTTAGAAAACATAACGAGCAAATTACATAGATGTAAATGGCAATTGTGGGAACAATACATACATAATAATGTTCAGGAGGAGAAGGAGTGATGTTTAAGGAAAGGCAGGAATTCGGCAGTTTTTTATTGCTGCACTGATGATACTAGCAAAAAATATATATCTGATGTATATTGCATTTAAATGAAAAAATCTTAAAATGGTTTGTTTTCATTTCTGTTACTGTATGTTTGCCTTTGTCTTAAATGGTAATTTAATAAAGATGTCTTTAAAAAAATCAACGGTATGACCCAAGTTATTTTCTTTAGGGGTAATACATAATGATCGACCATAGTATGGGTAAGGCTAATCTATAACCAATTAGGATTGGTTATTTTGATCACAAAGAGGGAACCCGGCTAAGCTTAAAATAGCCCTCAAGGGCAGCTAGGCTCGTACTTACCTTTGAACATATGAACTTGAGACCTTTTGCAAACTTCCTTAATTTTGAAATCAGTCTGTATCACTACATACTTTCACCAACATAGGATTTTTGTTTCAATGGACACTTTCAGCAGCATGAGCCCCATGAAACCGGGCACGGCAAATTCTAAAACTATAAAACCTTTATATGAGGGCACACCCACACAGACCCACATACCCACACACACACACACACACACACACACATGCGCACAAGCACGCACACACACACACGCACACACACGCTCACACACACACACACACACACACACACACACACACACACACACACACACATATATATATGCTTACAGTTTTAATAAACCTGCATTATGCACGTAAAACTGCAATGTACTTTTAGATGTACCTGAGGAAGCCTAAAGGTGAAAGCATTTTCGAATGTTTACTTTCCGATTTAAGTCTGTCCTTATTTGCCCTGTTTTATTTATTTTTTTTTTTTTACGTTTTTTTCTATTTTAAGTTGTATTAAGGTGGTGGTTTATTACTTCTGTGATATACTGTTGAGCTATACCTATAACAATGTAAAATGATATAAAACTTTTGTATCTTCCAGGTAACACGGACACACCAGGTATAGTCCCTTTCCATTGACTACACAAATGGTGGCTTACTTTTTCCATCTTCACCTAGATTCATGTATTTATTTATTTATTTGCATTTGTTTACCGGGATGGTCCAGCTGGGCTAGAAGTGCCCATTTTTAGTGGAGTCCCAAGGAGAAAAGCTCCACATATAAGCCATTGCACATACAATATAAAATTTAACATTAATAATCAATTCCAAATAAGAGATAGTTTACAAGCTATAGAGAATATATACATCAGAACCTGTACATTCAAAATAGTATGCATGCAATACAGATTAAATGCACGAGAACACTCCATATGAGATTTTTCAGTGAGCAAAATTAAATAGGACACCATGCTGTGGGTACAGAGTGAGTATAGGAGTTAACTGAGCCTGAGTACTAAACTGTGATACATTATGGAGGGTCTATAGAGGTTAAGGAGAAGAGGGTCTATAGGGGTTATAGAGAAAAGGAAGTAGACAGGAGGGAGATGTGATGGGATAAAAGGGGTAGTAGAAGAGGAAGTGGACAAGATGAGGAGATTTTGTAGTAGTGGTGAGGGGGTGAGAATAGATGTGGTGGTTGAAGTTAGGTTATATGAGATGTGGAGTTAGGACATGTGCACAGCCAAGATGAGTAGAGGTGTTGTTTAAGAGACGTTTTGAAGAGGGTTACTGAGCAGATGGATCTGAGTGTTGGGGGAGGGTGTTCCATACTTTAGCAATGGTGAAGGAGTAAAGCATCTGGCCTGCTGAGAGTTTAGGTTTTTCTACATTTACGAGCAGTTGGTTGTTGGATCGGAGTGGTCTGCTGGGATGGTATATAGTAAGTACAGAAGATAGGGAAGGGCACGTAGATGGATTATGAATGAGTTTATGAGCTGTGGTTATTTGGATAAGGGTAAGATAGTTGGGGAGTTCAATCCAATTTAGGTTGTGCAGTGATAAGCAGTGATGGGATGAGTAGGAGGCATTCGTTATGAACTTAGAAATTTTGTTGTAGCATGAGTCTAGTTTGGACTTTAGAGAGGACTGAATATTGGTTTGAAGGGGGGGGCACCATATAAAAAAGTGGGTAATAGGAAAGATGAGGCAAAAGATAGTTGGGCTGATACACTAAGTAGATGTTTGTGTTGGTAAAGAGTGCCAAGCTTTTGATGTGTCTTTTTGACGTTGGACTGGATGTGTAAGTCGAATGAGAGGTTGTTGTCTATGATTACACCAAGAGGTTTTGAGCTAGGTACAATGTCAATGGTGGTTCCATTTAGGGATTGAATGGTGAAGTTCTCTTTTTGTAGGGGTGTAGACTTTTTGGGGGCAAAGATTACTAGTTTAGTTTTGTTGGGGCTCAAAGCAAGATGATTATTTGACATCCAAATTTCAGTGGAGGTGTGGGCGTTTTGGTTGAATTGATGTAGTTCTGATGGGTTGTTTGCAGTGCAGATGATAGTGGAGCCATCTGCATACTGGATGACTGAGCTTTGAGAGAGTGCAGTATGGAAGTTATTGATAAATATGCTAAACAGAAGTGGGCCTAGAATGGAGCCTTGAGGAACATCAGTAGTGGTGTTTAGGAAAGAGGAGTAAGAGTTTTGCCATTTAGTTGATTGTTGCCTGTTAGTGAGATAGTTAGAGAACCAGTTTAGAGTTTGAGGTGAGGTACCAGTGTTGGAGAGTTTTGTTAGAAGGAAAGAGTGGGATATAGTATTGAAACCTTTAGAAAGATCAAGAAATAG
This sequence comes from Protopterus annectens, assembly GCF_019279795.1. Lineage (NCBI taxonomy): Eukaryota > Metazoa > Chordata > Ceratodontiformes > Protopteridae > Protopterus > Protopterus annectens. The sequence goes on from NC_056743.1 coordinate 697,697,129, forward strand.
TGAAGAGACAGTTTTACCAGTGTCGCGGGCTCTGTTGATAGTATCCAGGAAAGATATTACGGCAGTAGTGGTGCTATGTTCTGGCCTAAATCAATGTTGGGTGGGGGACAGGATGTCGTTGTGAGTTTGATGGTGAAGAAGTTGAGAATGAATACATTTTTCCGGAATCTTAGAGATGGGTGATAGTATAGCAATGGGGCAGAAGTTGGTGTCTATGTTGGAGCCTCCTTTGTGTAGAGGGAGGATATAAGCTTTTTTTCCAGATGATGGGAATATAGGACCCTTGGATAGATCTGTTGAGAAGTATGCTGATAGGGTAAGTGACAGAGTTGGCTGATATTTGTAGGTTTTTGGCGGGTATACTGTCGGGGGCATTAGAGTATGGTTTGAGTTTTAGAAGCAATTTTGTTTATAATTGCAGTGGGAATGGGTGATAGAGTAAAGGTGGAATGGAGGGTCTGTAGTTGTTAGCTGTGGAGAGGTCTGTGGATAGGAGAAGTTGGTTTTGGGAAAGGTAGCGGTTAGATTGGTTATAATATCTATGAAATAGGAGTTGAAGGTTGTGACAATTTCAGTGGGTGTTTTATGTGGATCTGGGCATGGATTATTGTTAGAGCCTGGGTTTAATAAAGAGTTAAGAGAGCTCCAGAATTTCTTTGGGTTTTGCTTATGTTGATTTTGTAGTGTAAGGTAATATTCTTTTTTGTTTTGTAATGCTAGGTGCTTAACCTGGTTTTGGAGCTGTTTGTACTGTGTGAGGTCAGAAGGGTTTCTGTTATTTTGCTAGACTTTCCATTTATCCCTGCTTTCCATGAGATCCTTAGTGGATCTGTCTAGCCAACTGGCATGGTTGGCCTTTACTCTCTTTTGTCTAAGGGGGGGGGGACTGTTTAGTATGCTGAGGAAGGTTGAGTTGAAGAACTCAACTGCCTTATCAAGGGGAAGTGATTTAATGCATTCCATTTGGCGCTAAGCAACCTTTGATTAAAGGCTGAAGGATAGAAGTGGGATTCATCTCTGGTAACCCTGTACTGATGTTTATTAATTGTAGCGGTAAGTTCATGTTGTATGTAGGCTGGTGAATGGTCATGTATGCTATTGGGGAGAGTACCTGTAGATGTGATTTTATCTGGGTCAGTCACTAAAATCCAGTCTAAGATTGAGCCATTAGTATTATTTTTATTAGGCCTGATTATGGTATTAATTAGCTGGGTGAACTTGTATAGATTAATACAGCTCACCCCTATACAAGAAAAGAAGCCAGTGATTACCTTTATATTTTATTGAAATTATGATCCAATCCAGTAGTAGATCCACAATGTAGACCCACAAAACAGGTAAAATAAGCACACAGTGGATCTGATAAAATCTGGTTAGCAGCAAATACAAAGCACAAAATGCAGACTCCTCTAGCACCTCGGCTGTTCAGCCTTTACAGAGTATAGATTAATATTGCTGCTAGGGTGTTGTGGGGATATCTCTAGCCAATTGATATTTATGTCTCCTAGTATGATAGTCTCATTTTTTATGTTAATAGATGCCCAGGCCAGGATCTCCTCAAGAATTGGGATGTTATTGCCTGGTGGAATATAAATGACTATCACACAGAGGTTTTTGAAATTATTCATTTTAAGGAAGGATACTAGGAGTTCGGCTGTGGAGAACTGTGGGATGGGTTTTTTATAAGGAACAATAGTGAAGGTTGTGGAATATATTAGAGAGATGCCGCCATCTTTTTTTGGGGGGGAGGGGGTCTGACGGCCCTAAGACAGGTGAAGCCTGGGGGTAAGAATTCTGTATCCTTAATGTAATGTTTTAGCCACGTTTCAGTTGCAACAATAATATCGGGTCTGTTGTGGGCTATCCATGCATGGTAGTCTGGTATTTTGTTTCTGATGCTTTGTAAGTTAATTGCAGCGGAGTGAGTCCAAGCATAGAAAGGGTGAACAGAGTGGGTTGAAACCAACTGCAGAGCTGCTGTCTGGGAAGAAAACAATCAGTAAGGTAGGAAAACTGGAGGGGGAGCACATGGTCTAATGATGGCTTGTTACAGGAGGTTGTAGCTATCAGAAACCGGGAGAGGGTGCTACGGGTGTTTCAGTGGAGATTGCAGTAGGATTGCGGGTATGCCTGGATGGAGGGAACATCTTAGGAGTTCTAAGACAGGAAAAACAAGTGTAGTGTTCACTGGAAGGGGGATAGGGTGCCCTGGAATACTATAAATTATTGGTGGTGTGCTGTGCCTTACAGAAATAACACAAAGGCAGCAGCAGTTTAATCAGAAATGATTTACACATACAGTGTACAACTTGTCAGTGCTGCACAGGTCCTGCAGAGTCCATTCAGGTCTGTGCATAAGCTGTATTTAGTTTTTCTTTAATTTGGTTTTCACAGGAAGGGAGGCACATTAGTTTTTTCAGCTGCTGGATCTGAAAAAAGGGAAGAGAGAAGACAAAGTTGCAGCTGTGCAAAAAATGCTTAGGTTTAGAGTTACATAACTATAGAAAGGAGATAGGTTACTTGGGGACAAGTGTACGTAGCCTGGGTGTAGGTGATGTCTGGAGGGTGTGAGGGTCTGGGGAAAGCTGTGTGCAGGAGAGGAAGGAGGCTGTGTATTGATAAGAGGAGTGAGTGAGTGCTGTAAGGGGAGTGAGGTGTGTAAAATAAGATGAAGTGTGCGTGAGTGTAGGTATGTATGGAGGGACACAGAGGAGGCTTGCAGTTACAATGTAGTAAAATACCAGCTGTAATCACAAACACATAATGCAGGATGCAAGCAATATCAGAAATGTTTAAACAGTTAGCCAATAAGGCTCAGAATAAAGTCTGTGCTCTACAGACACTCTGTAAGTGTAAAGAATGCAGACGATAAAGTTTGTAACAAATTCTATGCTCTACAAAAACTCCGTAAGTGAAAAGAATAGATAGACCCCGTACTGGAATTATATTATTTAAGCTGATCAATTGTCAGTTTGGAATCAGACAGGAATGCTTGCCCATTGTTGAATAAAAGTCTGCTTAAACCCTTAACTGGATTGTTTTTTTCCACTGGAAAGAAAACTTTACTTATTTTTTCTAAATTTTGCTAAGTTAACTGTTGTCAGGATCTGACATTGTCACCAGTTATCCTTATTCCTAATCTTTTTTTTTTGTCCTGAAGACTGCTAAGGCTACAGGTTGAGATAGTAGATCAGTTCTTCATGGATTTCACTGACTTTTTCCATGCGTATGTGACCATGTGTCAGACACTGTTAGAGTACGTGCATTAACTATGCAAAAAATGGACTTTGTGTTTAACCTCCTTTTTACTTTTGTACATTGTCAACAAATTCTGCTAGTTGTATAAGTTTGTTTTAAACTTTGCAATTTTGATTTATCTGCATAAATATTATTTTGACTATACACTTGTTATCCACTGTATATGATTATCATATATGTGGCCAAAAGGCAAATGGTCAGCCATTCACTTTCCAGCATAGTTTCCCCAAAGCATAATTTTCCCATATGTATTTCCTATTAAATGAAGTAGCTGCCATCTTGTACTTTGTACAGCTATTATTTTTACCCTTGTAGAGTGTTTCTCTATTCCACAAGGTTGCCCGAGTTAATATAGTTACATAAATTAAAAGTGTGGGCATGAAGTCACCTACATTGGTGGTTGACAGGACGAATACACTTTGAAACAACAACAAAAAATGTATTAGATATGTTGTACTTGGTTCAGTGCATTTGTTCTTGAGCATCTTGGAAATATATTTATTTGAAAGTTAATCTATTAGTTATCATGATACCAACAGAGAGTCTCTAAACATATGCAATGCAATAGAAGATGAAAATTCATTACTTACTATAAATCTCCATTGGAGTGAACATATTGCCACAAAGGCCAGATTCCTTTGCTACAGCTCTGGAGAAACTACTCTGGGGCAGGGAGATGACCTATCACATAGCGCACACATGCTCACATACATAACCATGTCTGCGCACATGTGCATGCACACATATACTACCTATATTCAAGTAAGAGGATTGATAGATCTCTGATGGCAAATCTCTGGTGTATGGGGAAAAAACTGACATACCCTGCAAAAAAAAATGTACAGAGGACATGCAAACTCCACAACTAATGATAAAGTATTATCAGTCACACTGTTAATTTCAGAGTTAAAACAGCAGTCAAATCGGTTATTAACAGAATTTCCTGTAGATCTTGTTAAAGCCACAGCACAGCACAAAACAGGTAAGGACAGGGATGAGGTTCATGGTAAACTGACAGAAAAATTTAATAAACTTCTAAAAGACAAAATGAGTTCAAAAAGTTTAGACAAGTTATACAAACACTTTTTCAGAAGTACATAGGAGCTTTAGAGTCAGCAGCCCATGCAGAATTACAGGAAGAAATTGAAACTATTAAACAGCAGTCAGAAGACAAGAAAAATGTGGTTAGTAAACAGTTAAAGAAATGGCAGTTACAGGCTAAAGAAAATAAATTAGCTGAGCTGACAGAGACTAACTTATAGCAGACAATGTTAACAGTCCAGCTTAATAAAAATTTGCAAAAGAGCAGAAAACTACAGATGATCTGTACAAAAAGGCATATTTTTTACAACATGCTTACATTTAAAAAATGGATAGCATATACAGCAAAATCTGATGTATGAACAGATGCTTTACTTAAATGCTTTTGGATTTTTATTTCTAAAAGTTTTAAACCTTTCATCCAGTTAAATCAAAATGCTTATAAATTGGACAGTAAAGTAGGCTGTATAACTATCATTCTCATGGCATACACACAGGGAAAGCCTCTCACAGCTAAGCTATTAGATAATTTCAAAATCACCATCTCAGATAAATTAATGGAGCAAGCTGACCATTTTAAACTAGAGTTCCAGATAATCAAAAGGCAAAGAAAGAAAAACAGAACAGTTCTAGTGCTTAAAGATCAAATGAGAGTAGTTAAAAGCAGTAAAAAAAATCAACTGACAAAAGTTACATGCATGTATTTTCATTTCGGAAAATAAAAATAAAGCTGCCTAAAGTGCACCTGTTTAAAATACCAAAGAGTAAAAGGCAGACAATAGCAAATGTAAAATTGTGCAAATTTAAGTATATATTAGACAAACCAATACCTATTTTGTTTTTTACATTTTTTTGTAATTGTATAACAAGTACCAGGGATAGCAGAGACCCCGGCAAAAAAGGCATAGAAAAGTAATATTACTAATATAAGAATGTATTGGGTAAATGATACTAACAATAAAACTCAAGGTAATTTTTCTTGTCCATGGGGACAAAAAATGTCACATTAAAAATCTTTCCTTTGACCAGTCAGTGGCGTAGCTGGGGGGAGGGGCAGAGGGGCAGTACTTTTGCCAAGGGACTTTAATTAAAAAGAAAATACTGTGTTTTAAGGCGTTCCACTCTATCACATCTGTGCGTTATCGCACAGACGTCCTTTCGTCACCCACATGTAAAATTTAACGGTCACAGAAAGAAACATATTTATTGCTGTGCTGTTTCTACAAGTAAGTGTTCGAGATTTCATTGCTGCCTCTTTAATTGCAGGTTCCTTGGCTTGATTTGATTCACACAAGATTTGGCGTTCAGCAGGCTGCCTCTGCCTATTTACGTCATTGTGTGTGTGTGTGTGTGTGTGTGTGTGTGTGTGGGTGTGTGTGTGTGTGTGTGTGTTTGTGTGCGTGCGTGCATGTGTGCCTCTGCCTATTTATGCCACTGTGTGTGTGTGTGTGTGTGTGTGTGTGTGTGTGTGTGTGTGTGTGAAATGCTCCATTTAGGGATACCTGGTGGTTAGTGTTACTCAGGCTCAAATCCTGTACCTTACAGTACAAGAAACAAGAGCCTGAGTTCTCCACCCCTATTACCACTTAAGGAAATGGGTCCATAGCTGATTTTTGTCTCATACTTTTGGTCTGTTCATCTTAAAATGTGTGGTTTCCTGGTAAATCAGTGAGGACTGAATTCACTAAATAGTGGCAGTCATTTATGTTTCAGTCTTCCTATCTTTCAGGAAATACATGGCAACACTAAACATTTTATTCTAGCAACTTCCTAAGATTATACAAACAATGTTTAAAATGCATCCCTGGTTTTGGGCCTTGTCCCCCCCCCCCAATAAATTTTGGCTTTTTCCAGATTTCTTGTGCTGCCAAGTTGAGAGAGATGGTTGAGTGTCAAGTGCATTTTACAAGGAGCTGTGAGCTTTAGGGGAAAAGTTTAGTGCTGCTTATGCCAAGTCTGTTTGCAACATGCAACTGTTGTTTAGCAAATGATATCACTACTGTACTAAAACATTTAAAAGCATCATTAGTAGAACAACAGGTAGCATACTTGCTTTTGATGTAGAAGGCTGTGGGTTCTACTCCCACAGTATACAGATGGATTGCTGCTACTGTACTGAGTTGTACTTTAAAGGGGATGGATAGTGGATGCTGCAGTCCTAAGTATGTCCTCCTTTGGAGGAGATACTTAGTAACTATGAACCTGTTATGAGTTTGCCATCCATTCCCTATTACAATATTACCAGCTTATTTTAATGAAACATAGGCTTATTTATATTTCAAGGGCAACAGGCACTTTATTTGTAGATGAAACAATGAAATATAAAGTTGTTTGCTAGCAGCAACCTCTTCATTAGTTACAGATCTCTTTAATGTGGAATTATTTAGATGACTTTTTTACTTTTGCATAGATTGTGCATATTTACTGAGATTTGTGGACTGTAATGACAGAAATTTGAGTAGACTTTTATGATTGTAATGCCCTGAATTGGGAAGTGTTGGCATTATTGGTTCATACATTTTGTTTCACTGCTTACTGGAAAAATGTTCACAACAATACATTTAAAACACAGTCTAATAAGTGTGCTGTATTATACAAGGAATATAATTTAATACAATCAGGAAGGTGAATCAAAGAACACATATATGTTTGCATGCCCCTAAATATGTGTGCAAAGGGGCCTATGATTTGAAAATAGCCCAAAGGTAAACTTTAGCCCCCAGTGGCCAGATGCATTTTCTTTGAATGTGGGTTTCAATGCTCTTTCAACAAATGTTGAGTTTCAAGGGCAGAGAAGTTTTAATGCCAAGACTGTTTTCATTGTGAACCTGTATTGCTTTGTTTAGCAGATGTCTATTAGGGTTTGTGATATAAATTTTAAAATAAAAGTTTTAAATTAAATCCAGGTAATCATTCTGGAAGTAAAGCATAAAACAGTATGCACATTACAGTGTTTACGGTAAATGGGGAGAAATGGCTAAGTAATGGGACACTGGAATGGCTGTGGTGGGGGGCTGTGCATGGGGGGCCCATTTGGCCAAGATTTTGTGAGGGTGGAGGGGCGGCAAACTCAAAGGCAGCCCCGGGTGGCACATACTCTAGCTACACCACTGACCAGAGTGTCTCAGTCTGAAAAACAAGCAAGTATAGGTATATGTCCAAATCTCACAACATACATCAAATGCATCTTTATAAATGTTGTATACTGCAAGAAAAAGGGCATTCTTTCAATTTAACACTGACTGTATAAACAGTACTGCAGAAGGGTCTAAAATAAAGCTACAGGAGGGAAATAGTATATCATTCCCTCCTGACAATACTGACTATAGAAAACAAAGTGCATAGTACAATACTCTTTAATGGGGATAGAAACAAGCTTAAGTCCATTAGAAATATTGGCAAGCAGATTAAAACTGACAGGCCAGGATATTTTACAAATTGTACATTTACAGGCACAATGGTTACCTACTACATGGACATCACAAAATAGAGATATAAATTTTCAAAAAGATTTTGTTTGATGTTAATGTTACTAAATTTGTAGATTGGACTAAATGTACTTTGCAGTCTTTGCATGTACAAATGCAAAATAATTTAGTATAAATAATATTAATGTCTAATAAATAAGTGTGAAAAAAACATGTTTAAAAAAATGGGTCACGAGTACCAACTGGATTGAAATGCATGGGCAGCAAGCAGTCTGTGTAGATACATAATGTACATGACACATTAAAAATGTAACAAATCCAAAAGTTATTTGTCAAGTTGTAGTTTTATCACTGTTTTTTGGACCACCATTTTATTTGCATCAGTATTGGTTACCCCAGTTAGAGGAAAATTATATTTATTTACAAAATAAAACTCACAAAATTAAACATTGTACTCATACAACTAATATACTATCTATATGTAAACAACATTTTCCAGTGTATAAACCATGTTGTTTTATATGCTGTAAATACACTGAAAAATAAAACATAGAATAAAAAGTATACTTAAATGTAGGAATATAGCTTAGCAATGTAAAATTGGCATCCATACTGTGTTTTAAAAAACAAGAAAAAAAAAAACAAAGCAAATACCGTATGCTTTCTCAGAATATCAACAAGTAAGTCTGATGTGCTTCCTCACAGATGCTTAATTAGAATCATATATTGGATGCGTTCTGAGAAAAACAACAGGAAAGCCTAAAAACAGACAATACATGCTTTCCCAGAAAAGTTCCTTACAAAATCAGAAAAACAGGATCTAAGTGCTTGAGAAGAGCACTGTATAAGAACTGTAAGAAACAAGCTGTGTTAAGGTATGTAGGAACTCAGGTTCTGAGGTAAATTGAGAAGGAAAGGTTATCATCCGTATTTGTACTCAGAAGCAAACCTTGCACATTAAAGCTGTAACTCTAACAGTATAGTATTTGCCACCTGTTATAAAATAAGTTGTTTATTAGTAACTGCACTTAGTAGTTCAGTGCTGCAAAGTATACCTTTTTATCAGCGTGCAACCTGCAAGACTCTGGGCCAGATTCACAAAGCCTCTGTGTAAGACTTAATATGTCTTACTCGGAGGCTGCAGTTGAACGGTATGACGTCAGTGTGCCATGAATAGTCATGAGGGCACGCTGACTCACCTGTAACTCTTACACGGACTGAGTAGTCAAGCAGGGGGCATGTCCGACTGCCGAGCAGTCTAAAAGTCCACGCCCCTGAAAGGTTTTAAAAAGCATAATGTCAACAGACAAGAGCGAGTCCGCTCAAATGTACTTGCACCCAACACCACACTCCCTGACACACTGTAAACCCCCATCAGAGTTATAAAACGGAAAAACATTTTTTTTTTTAAATCCACGATATAGCTGCCCATATTTGAGCTTGTTTGCACGGGTGTGCCCATTGCTTAACCACAGTTAGCAATTGTGACATTGAAGAGCATATAAGAACTACTTATGCAAATTAATCCAAATAGCAATAGCGTAATGGTAGAGCGTATGCACAAAGAAAAGGCATTC